>NC_085991.1:15155094-15426362 GCF_030014385.1 Trichomycterus rosablanca | reverse complement strand
CTCTAATTATTCTTTTTAATTTCAGTATACAACACGTAACTTCTTTGCACTCAAAGTGATAAGATCCGCTCTTGCCTTGTTACTTTCGTTTTCTCTGGTTATTTTTCATTTGTATTTTCCGCTTGTGTACCTTGTTAGTTCTGTTATCCTCCGTTTTATTTTGTTTTCGTTAAAGTTTATTTTGGACTTTCGCTTTTTTGTTCTAGTTAGATCTGTGCGTGTGTTTTTGCCTGCCCGGCTTCCTTCTCCCCCCAGCGGCTTGGAGCGGTACTGTTCCCAGAGATTGCAGTGGAAGCCAGCCAATGGATCGCTGGAGGGCGGACCTCACTCACCTGTGCCTCATTTTCCATCTAATCAGCTACTGCTTATAAACGCCGGCTTTTTCACCACCCGTTGCCAGATTGTCTGCTTGTCACCGCGGTACAGTGACATCTGACTCCTGAGCTAATCTTTTGTGAAGGACATTATCTTGTTGCTGTTCAAACTATTTTTCAACGTTGTTGTTTTTTCTTTCCTGTTGATTCTAGCCCAGCGATCCATTCATCATCTGGCTTCCCTGTTGGTTCCTGGACTTGGCTCCTAGCTCCTGTGATCCTGGTTCATCTTCCACTACCACCCCTGCGCTTCTGTTGGTTCTTGAACTTGGCTCCTTGCTCCTGTGACCCTGGTTCTTCTCCCACTGCCCCTGCTTGTTCTGCCTAAGCCCTGGACGGTGTTGGACACCAACCCCTCTTGTACCTGGACTCAGATCATAGCTCCTCTTAACCCACAGTACTGCTCCAGCCGCTTCAGTGTCCTCTGTTTGGACCTATCACCATTTTCCCTGTTGTTATCTGAATCTCAATAAATATTCATTGTCATTTGAGTTCTTGTCCCCTTTTGTGTATCCATACTTGGGTTCCCCACTTTATGGGTTCTCTCAAACCCCATTTATAACACAAAGAACATGTCTTATATCCTCCACTTTATTTTCATTACACATTTTGCAGTTTGGATTATCGCTCATATTAAATTTGTGGAGTCTCTGTTCATTATAGATACAGTTATGTTTTATATAGAAGTCGAAGCTTTCTAAAATTAGCACTTTTGGTCCTTTATAGGGTTCCCATATGCTCTTAATTTCTAGTTCAGGGTATATTTTGTTCCAATATAATCTCGCCCTGGGTTCTATCCATGTTTGGCTACAAATAAGTCATTAAAATTTTTAAAAACACAGTTATTTATCGGTATTACATCTTTTTCAAATCTCACTTCTATTCTTATGTTTTCATTTTCTTCGTTTTTTTCTATCTTTTTAATCCATTCTTTAGGTATTGCTTGTTTTAACATTACATATTGTTTTTCAATGACATTTTTGTTTTCTATTTGTTCGTTCTCTTCTATATCGTCTATAATTGCCTGCGTGGGTAGGTACCCTGGGTGAAATTCATATAAAACATCTTTTATCTGTTTAAAACCTGCTTCAAACCATTCTTTAAAAAACAGTGTTCGCTCATTAAAAAGGATCTGTTTATTTAAAAAAATGGGTTGATCTAAAAGATGTTTTCTCCCCTCCACTTTAAAATTGATATTTTCCATAAAATCACCCCAAGCTCTAAAAACCTCTTTATAAAAATCCGGCACATCCTGATACATGTTCTGTTTTATTTTCATGTATATAACATTTGTGTTCATGTCTCGTCCTACGCAGATATTCATATAAAAATTAAAAATCTTTTTCCAAATATGTTCTTCCTCGTTCAGATATTTTTTAATTACTTTTACCCTTAGACTTTGTTTTCTTATAAAAATATCTAGTAGTCCTAATCCGCCATCTTTCTTTTTCCCTATTAAAGTATCATATGCTATTTTTGGCGGTTTTCCCTCCCATAAAAAATTCAGTACTGTCCTTTTTACATGTTTAATCACCCACATCGGCATGCTTACCACCCCTGCCGCATACCACATTTTCGATAAAAACAAAGCATTTATTACTAGGACCCTCCCTTTTAAAAATAAATTCCTTCTTCTCCAATTATTCAATTTTTTCTGCATCTTGTTTAATGTTTCTTCCCATATAATGTCTCTTATTTCGTTTTCATTTTCCCCTATATAAATCCCTAAAATTTTTATCTTTTCTTTTGCTTCGTTAAAATTTATTTCTTTCGGTAAAATCTCAGCATTACATAGTCTCATGTATTGTGTTTTTTCTTTGTTTACATAGGCTCCTGATCCTTTACAATATTTATCTAAGATGTTCATTGCTTTATTTATACTTTCAATATCTTTTAAAATCAATGTTGTGTCATCAGCATATTGAAAAATTTTCCCTTGTTTTTTGAAACCTTCTATTGGAATTCCTCGAATATCCTCGTTCGCACCTATGGCCAAACCAAGTGGTTCTGCCACTAGCGTGTACAATAGTGCGGACAGAGGACAGCCTTGGCGTATTGATCTTGTTACTGGGATAAAATCAGTTAAAAAACCATTTACCTTTACGCAGCTGTAGGTGTCAGAATATAGGCATTTTAGCCCCCGTTTGAAACTTTCCCTGAACCCGAAAGCTGTTAAAACATCAAATAGGTATTTATGATCCACTTTATCAAATGCTTTTTCGAAGTCTACACTAATTAAATAACCTTTTATCTTTTTTGTTTTCATATACCATATGGTATCTCTTATGTTACTTACTGTGTCTGTAATATCTCTATTTAAAACTCCGTAAGCTTGATTAGTTTTTATGATGTACGGTAAAATCTTTTTTAAACGATTTGCTAAAACCTTTGCTAAAATTTCGTAGTCGGTGTTTAACATGCTTAACGGTCTATATTGTTTTAGATCAGACTTTTCTCCTTTATTCTTAAAAATCAGTTTAATCATTTATTTTTTCATTTGTTGTGTGACTTCTCCTTGTTTAAAAAATTCATTAAATAATTTAGCTAAAATTGGGATAAAAGTGGTTTTAAAAGCTTTATAAAATTCTGCTGTAAAACCATCTATTCCCGGACTTTTCTTATTTTTTAGAATGTCTATTACTTCCTCTATATCCTCTTCCTCTATCGCTTTATCACACAGTTCTCTATCCTCATCTTTAAGTTTCGTTTTAATATGTGTTAATAAAAAATTCTTTTTTTCTTCTTCTATTTCTGTTTTTGTGAACAAATTAGAGTAAAAGCTGTGCACCTCTTTTAAAATTCCTTCTATTGTTTTAACCTCTCTTCCCCCATCTATTTTGATTGCTTTTATTTCATCCGCTTTTTGTTTTGTTTTTTCTAAATCTAAGAAATATTTGGTGCATTTTTCTCCCTGGAGCATATACTGTGCTTTGCTCCTGATCATTGCCCCTCTGAAACTTTCTTCTTCTAGTTCTTTTAGTTTTTCTTCTAATATTAAGATTTTCCCTACATCTCCGTTGTTCTTTTCTAACTTTTTTAGTTCATTTTCTAGTTCTTCAGTTCTGCCGATCGCTATGCTTCTTTTGATTCGTCTCATTTTTATTCCATATTTTATTGCATGCTTCCTTACGTCATATTTTAGGTTATCCCACCATACTCCTATTTCTTGTTTGTATAAAATGTCTTTTTTACTGTTTTCAACTATGTTTTTAATTTCTGTTTTAAATATTTCATCTTGTAAGTGTTCTGAGTTAAAAGCCCACACTCCCGGCCCTCGCACTGCTTCGTTAAAATCAAATTTCGCCGTTATAAAATTATGATCACTAAAATGGTATTTTTTGTATTCTATTTTTTCCATGTTTGCTTTTATTTTTTCTGAGCTTAGTAAAAAGTCTATCCTGCTTTGCTTGCGTTTGTTTTGATTTATATCTTCCCTCGAATAAATTCTTTTTTCAGGGTTATTCTGTCTCCATACATCTACTATATTGTGTTTATTCATTAAAATTTTTAATTGTTCTCTTCCTGTGTCTGTTCTAAAATTCATTTTATCGTTAATATCTATTTTACTAAAAGCAGTATTAAAATCTCCTATTAAAATAGTCTCATCCCATTTTTCCATTAAAACACACAAGTCTTTAAAAAAGGTTTCTTTTTCTTTTACATTATTTGGCGCATGTATTGTGCATATAGTTACACTTTTGTTATTGTTTGTTAATTTAACTGTTAAAATACGTCCATTTTTGTCTGTGTAAATTTTTTCTATCTTTTCAAAAATATATTTTTTAATTAAAATTGCTACTCCTCCTCTTTTATTTTATCTACTATTATGTATTAAATCCCCCTCCCACTCTTTACTTAAGTTTTCTGCTATTTCATTATTCCAAAACGTTTCTTGTAAACATAAAATATCAGTTTTATTTGTTAGGTGTGTCAATCTTTTAAAATGCATAAAATCGCTAATCCCCCTTACATTGATTGATGTTAAAATAAAAGCACTCAAGAGTGACACACCTAAAACTCGCCATTATTCTAACTGTACCTCGCTTAAAACGTCAAACATACCCATTTTTTCTATTCTTTTCTCCTTTGCTGTTTCTCTTCTTTTCCTGTTTTTCCAAAGCTTTTATTATGTTTGGTTGCGGTTTAGTCTTTCTTTTTGTCCCTTCAGTTTTCCTTGCCGTTTGCTCTGTTTTAAAAACATTGTCCATTCCTTTGCTGTCTGTCTCTGTTATGTTGTCTGTGTCCATTGTTTCCTCTTCTTCCTCTTTGTTGTCTGTTTCTTGTTCCATTTCTGTTGTTTCTTCTTTTGGGGTGTCCCCACCACTCTCCGTCAGATCTTCAGATGTTATTTTCTCGTTTGTCTGTGTTTTCCTGTTCTGTTTCTTCTTCTAAGTTTGTCTGTTCTTGGTTTCTTTTTTCTTCCGTTTCAGTCTCTCTTTCTGATGTTTCAGTGCCTGTACATATGCAGCTTATCAGCACGTGGTTGCACTCTGGGCACTTTGTTGCTCCGCAGTATCTTGCATAGTGCCCCTGCTCCATGCATTCTCGACATATGAAATTCAGACATGTCTCTCATGATGTGATCAGGGCTCATACACATTCGGCACATCTTTATTTGTCTGTCATGTAATACCCTGAAATACTGTGGTCCTTAGGTAGGTAGGTAGGTAGGTAGGTGGGTAGGTAGGTGGGTGGGTGGGTGGGTGGGTAGGTAGGTGGGTAGGTGGGTAGGTAGGTAGGTAGGTGGGTAGGTGGGTAGGTAGGTAGGTAGGTAGGTAGGTAGGTAGGTAGGGTTCATCATTCTAGCAAAAAGCTAAATGACACTGAATGAATGGGGCTAAAGAAAAAATGAAAAGGTTACAGCACTCAGTATTCCCAGGCGGTCTCTCATCTAGGTACTGACTGAGCCCAACCTTGCTTAGCTTCTGAGATCGGACGAGATCAGGCGTTCTTTTTTTTTTTTTTTTTTATCTAGATAAAATTTTCTTACAAACACAAACATACAAATACTTCACATACATCTATACATACATAAAATAATGAATGCATTAATATCACACTAAATATCTACATTTACACTGCATTTACACTTCATTATTTTTTAGTCATCTTTACACTTCTTCCCACTTCCACTCTATTTTCTCTGTTTTTATTATAAAATAATTTTTTTCTAATACCGTTTTGTTAAAATCTTCCATTTTATCATTCATTTCACAGTACACATATATTGCTTCTACCACTTGTTCCATTTTATATTGAAACATTTTCCATACATTGAGTTTTCTTTTTTCATTCTTCGTATCCATATAACATATTTTGCTACTGTCACACATATATTAGTCATATATTTGTTAGACCTTTTTGCTTTTACACCAAACATGAGTAAATATTCCCATTCACTCTGTGTCATTTTCTCATCATAGTCATCCATAAGAATCTCTCTCATCATTCTTTTAAATTTTTCCATAAAGTCTTTTAGTTCCTTACAATAAAATAATAAGTGTTTTAATCCCTCGTCTTCCTGCATACACACTTTGCACAATGCATTCTGTTCTATTCCCATTTTACATAGTCTCATTTCTGTTAAAATAGTGTTGTGCCTCAATAAAAAAATTAAATTTTCTACCCTTGGCTCAATGTATTTCTGTCTTATATTCTTCCATAAATGTTTTTCTTCAATCTTTTCATATTTTTCTTTCCAATATCGGTTTGCTGCTGGTTTAATAAAAGTCCTGTCTCTAAAAGCTACATAAATCGTTTTTGTTGTTTCCATCTCAAATCTGTTCATACTGTTGTTCACATTCCTATATATTTCAGGGATCATTTTTTCATTGACCTCGTTTCTGTTTATTGATTGTATCCATTCTTTTGATACGGCCTTTTTGAGGTTCTCGTATTGTTTCATTATTGTCTCTTACTTATATTCCTCTCCTATTGACTCTATTGCATCTATAATTGCTTGTACTGGTAGAAGTCCTTCTTTAACCTCATATAAAATGTCTTTTATTTGCTTAATCCCCCCTTCCCACCATTTTTTTAAATAAATCGTCTCATTATTATGTACATGATTATTATTAGGACATTATTATTTAAAAAGAGTGGAAACTCCAACAATTGATTCCTACCTTTCGGTACAATCTCTATTTGATTCAGAAACTCTCCCCAAGATTCTAGTACTTCTCTATAAAAACATGGAATTGAATCCCTCATGTAGTTTTTTGTTTTCATCCATAAAATATTGCATCCTAAATTACTATCTCCACACTTGGTTAAAAAATATTGCATCACCTGTTATTTCCTTCAATTGTAATTCCTTTAATCTCTTTTATCATTAACCCTAATGGTTCAGCAACCATTGTATATAGGAGGGCCGAGAGTGGGCATCCTTGTCTTATTGACCTTGTGACATTGAAGCAATCCGTTATAAAACCATTACACTTAACACATGTTACAATTCCATAATAAAAAATTTTTTTATCCATTTTAAAAACTTTTCCCCAAAACCAAATATCTTTATAACGTTAAATAAAAATTGGTGTTCCACTCTATCGAAAGCCTTTTCAATGTCTATATTTATCAAGTATCCTTTTAAGTTTTTTTCTTTTATGTATATTATTATGTCCCTTAAGCTACCTACCGTATCCGCAATATCCCTTCCTTCCACCCCATATGCCTGAGTTGTTTTAACAATCATTGGTATAACTTTTTTTAATCTGTTTGCAATTATTTTTGCTAGTATTTTGACGTCTGTATTTAGCATTGTTATCGGTCTATAATTTTGTAGTTCATTAACACTTCCTTTTTTCTTAAATATTAATTTAATCATTCCTATTTTCATGCTCTCACTCGATTCGGCTTTGTTAAAAATTCCATCATATATTTCTTTTAGAATTGGAACTAGAATGATTGTAAAATTTTTATAAAATTCATTTGTTAATCCATCCAAACCAGGACTTTTTTTTGGCTTTAATTGTTCAATTGCAGTTAATATTTCTTCCTCTGTTATTTCACTATCACACTCTTCCTGGTCTTCCTCCGAGACTTTTGTTTTAATTTGCTCTAGTAGTTTCTCTTCTGCTGTTCTATCTACACCCCTACTTCTAAACAGGTCCTCATAAAATTCTTTAATAACTTTTAGTACTTCCTTTGTTCCTTTTTTATTTTCTCCTTTAGAGTTTAATACTTCCTTTATTATGGATGTAGTTTGTTTACTTTTCTCTAATTCAAAAAAGAATTTAGTGCTTCTTTCACCTTCAACTGCATATCTGACTTTACTCCTAAGTATTAACCCTCTGCATTTTTCTTCTTTAACAGTTTTTATTTTATCCTGTACTGCTAGTAGCCTTTCCATGCTTCCTTCATTTCTGTTTCTCTCAAGGTTCCTAAGCTCTATTTCCAGTTCTCTTTGCACTCCTGTTTCTTTTAGCTTTTTAATTTTCTGCATTAATTTACAATGTTTAATTGTCAGTTTTTTAATATCGAATTTTAAATTGTCCCACCATATTCTTTTATCAATATTATACAATTTGTCCCTTTTATTCCACATGATCATGTCCTTCACTTGTATGTTGTTGTCACGCTTGGAGCCTCAGGGTGATCCTGTGCTCCAGTGTGCCACGCCCTTCTCTCCCCAGTCTCCAGCCAGCCTCCCTCTCCTGATTGGTTAGCTGGGGCTAATTAGCCCCAGCTGCTACTATTTAGGAGAGGCTCAGGGAAAGGCTGGTTGGAGACTATTGAGTGTAACTCTGTCTGTTTGGTCATGATAACGCTGTCTGTTTGGTCATGATAACGCTGTCTGTTTGGTCATGATAACTCTGTCTGTTTGGTCATGATAACTCTGTCTGTTTGGTCATGATAACTCTGTCTGTTTGGTCATGATAACTCTGTCTGTTTGCTCCTAGTAACTCTGTCTGTTTTCTCCTGGTAACTCTGTCTGTTTGGTCATGATAACTCTGTCTGTTTGCTCCTAGTAACTCTGTCTGTTAGCTCCTGGTAATTCTGTCTGTTTGCCTGGTATTTCCGTCTGTTTGCCCCTGGTAACTCTGTTTTACCTTCCTCCTAGCTCCTGTCGGTCAGTTTAGTCTGTTTCGTCCGTTTAGTCTTTGTTCAGTCCTGTTTAGTCTTGTTAAGTCTGTTTAAACTGTTTAGTGTGTTTAGCAGTTGCCCCTTTGTTTGTTAGCTCAGTTTGTTAGCCTTTGTTTATTAGCTTAGTTCATGCACGTTTAGATTAGTCTGTTTAGCCACGTTAGTCTGTTTTACCCTGTTAGTCTGTTTAGCCCCGTTAGTCTGTTTAGTCCTGTTAGTCTGTTTAGCCCCGTCAGTCTGTTTAGTCCTGTTAGTCTGTTTAGCCCCGTTAGTCTGTTTAGCCCCGTCAGTCTGTTTAGCCCCGTCAGTCTGTTTAGTCCTGTTAGTCTGTTTAGCCCTGTTAGTCTGTTTAGCCCTGTCAGTCTGTTTAGCCCTGTCAGTCTGTTTAGCCCTGTCAGTCTGTTTAGCCCTGTCAGTCTGTTTAGCCCTGTCAGTCTGTTTAGCCCTGTCAGTCTGTTTAGCCCTGTCAGTCTGTTTAGCCCAGTTAGTCTGTTTAGCCCAGTTAGTCTGTTTAGCCCAGTTAGTCTGTTTAGCCCAGTTAGTCTGTTTAACCCTGTTAGTCTGTTTAGTCCTGTTCAGTCTGTTTAGTCCTGTTCAGTCTGTTTAGTCCTGTCCAGTCTGTTTAGTCCTGTGTAGTCCTGTTCAGTCTGTTTAGTCCTGTTCTGTCAGTTTAACCCTGTCTTGTCTTGATCATTATTAAAATATCGTTTCTATCCCACATCTCTGCGTTTGTGTCCGCCCATCCTGTCCGTCTAGCCCACAAACCGTTACAGTTGTATAATTTATCTTTTAGAATTTCTTCATTTAGCATCCATACTCCTGGGCCTCTTTTAACCTCTGTAAAGTCCATTACCCAAATTAAATAATTATGATCACTAAAGGTTGTTTTTTTTATCATAAATCCCTCTTATTTTCTCTGCCATCTCTTTTGTACATAAAAGCAGGTCTATTCTACTTTGTTTTAAAGTCCCTTGAACATTTTGCTCTCTTGAGTATTCCATTTTCTTTTCATTTCTCCATCTCCATATATCTATTAATTCATATTTTTCCATTAGCATCTTTAATTGTTCCCTACCTTTATCTGGTCTAAAAACCATCCCACTGTTAACCTCAAGTTTACTTAATGCAGTGTTAAAATATCCTAATATTAAGACATTTTCCCATCCAGTTATATTAACCATTATTGTTTTAAAAAATTCAGTTTTTTCTCTTTCTTCATTCGGTGCATGTATATTATATAATATTAATTTCCTTCCATCTTTTTCAACTTGTACAGCTATGCTTTTTCCTATTCCATCACTAAAAATAACCTTTTCTTTTTCATATGTGTTTCTTTTAATTAAAATTGCCACCCCTTTCTGTTTTTCTTGTCCATTATTATAAAAAATATTCCCATCCCATTGTGGTTTATATTTTTTGACACTTTCTTCATCCCAACATGTCTCTTGAAAACAATGTCAGCATTCTTGTTATTGGCTAATATCATTTGGAATTTTTCATTTTTGTTTAATCCTCTTGCATTTAAGCATACCACTGTAGTCGCAAGTGGAAACAGTGGAAAAAGTTGAAAGGAAATTGTATAACATTTCATTTTTATTTCAGTAATTCTTCATCTAATATCTCAAATTTACCCATCCTTGTAATGATACCCTTTTCTCCCCTTCTTTTTTTTTGTTTTTCTAAAGCCTTTGTTATATTGGGTTTTATTCCCATTTTTCTTTTTCTTATACTTTCTATTTTATTTCTTATTACCTCATGTTTACTGTTCTTTTTTTTTCCTCTTCTTCCTCTTCTAGCTCCATTTCTTCTTGTTGTGGTTGTTGTTGCTCCGATGTCCCTGCTTCTGCTTTGTCTTTGGTCCTTCTTTCCATCTCCACACTGCTATTACTGAACTTGACGCTCAAATCAGTCTGTTTGTTCTTTTCGTTTTTCCTCGAAACTTTGTTCTTCTTCCATTTTTTCAGTCTTTTCTTCTTGGTGTCTTCCTGTATCCTCTTCTTCCTGTGTTTGTGTCTCTGGTTCCTCTTCGTTCAAGTTTTGGCTTTCAGTTTGTCCTTGATCAGTCTCTTTTTGGCATCTGCAGACAGTTATTAGACTCCTACAGTCCGGGCATCTTTCAACTCTGCACTGATGTGCATAATGTCCCTGCTGCATGCACTGTCTGCACACAAACTCCGGACATGTCCTCATCACGTGATCTGGACTCATACATATCCTGCATGTCTTTACCTGCCGACTGTGTAAGACCCTAAAGTATTTAGGGTTTTCTGCTGTATCAAATCTTGTACTGTACGGCAGTGACGTGACGTCCTTGGGAAACCGGACCTTAACGATCCTAGTCCCGTCCGCTATATCTGTTCCGGGATATACACGTCTTCTTATTTGTTGTAATGGCATGACTCGCCACAGTCTTAGTTTGTTCATAATTTCCTCATCCGTAATATAGGCTGGTAAATGTAAGAATGAGACAACTACAGGGGTTGGACAAAATAACTGAAACACCTGTCATTTTAGTGTGGTAGGTTTCATGGCTAAATTGGACCAGTCTGGTGGCCAATCTTCATTAATTGCACATTGCACCAGTAAGAGCAGAGTGTGAAGGTTCAATTAGCAGGGTAAGAGCACAGTTTTGCTCAAAATATTGCAATGCACACAACATTATGGGTGACATACCAGAGTTCAAAAGAGGACAAGTTGTTGGTGCACGTCTTGCTGGCGCATCTGTGACCAAGACAGCAAGTCTTTGTGATGTATCAAGAGCCACGGTATCCAGGGTAATGTCAGCATACCACCAAGAAGGACAAACCACATCCAACAGGATTAACTGTGGACGCAAGAGGAAGCTGTCTGAAAGGGATGTTCGGGTGCTAACCCGGATTGTATCCAAAAAACATAAAACCACGGCTGCCCAAATCACGGCAGAATTAAATGTGCACCTCAACTCTCCTGTTTCCACCAGAACTGTCCGTCGGGAGCTCCACAGGGTCAATATACACGGCCGGGCTGCTATAGCCAAACCTTTGGTCACTCGTGCCAATGCCAAACGTCGGTTTCAATGGTGCAAGGAGCGCAAATCTTGGGCTGTGGACAATGTGAAACATGTATTGTTCTCTGATGAGTCCACCTTTACTGTTTTCCCCACATCCGGGAGAATTACGGTGTGGAGAAGCCCCAAAGAAGCGTACCACCCAGACTGTTGCATGCCCAGAGTGAAGCATGGGGGTGGATCAGTGATGGTTTGGGCTGCCATATCATGGCATTCCCTTGGCCCAATACTTGTGCTAGATGGGCGCGTCACTGCCAAGGACTACCGAACCATTCTGGAGGACCATGTGCATCCAATGGCGGTGCCGTGTATCAGGATGACAATGCACCAATACACACAGCAAGACTGGTGAAAGATTGGTTTGATGAACATGAAAGTGAAGTTGAACATCTCCCATGGCCTGCACAGTCACCAGATCTAAATATTATTGAGCCACTTTGGGGTGTTTTGGAGAAGCGAGTCAGGAAACGTTTTCCTCCACCAGCATCACGTAGTGACCTGGCCACTATCCTGCAAGAAGAATGGCTTAAAATCCCTCTGACCACTGTGCAGGACTTGTATATGTCATTTCCAAGACGAATTGACGCTGTATTGGCCGCAAAAGGAGGCCCTACACCATACTAATAAATTATTGTGGTCTAAAACCAGGTGTTTCAGTTATTTTGTCCAACCCCTGTATGTCAGTTGTTACTAGCTGTCTCACCTCACACACTTTTCCGTTGATCTGTATTCCTTCTAAAATTCCATCCGTTGTTTCTTTGTCCACCAGTGTTAGTTCATATTCTGTCTTGGTCTAAAAGCCAGTAGTTTTCCATGTCCTATTTTATTGACAATTTCTTTCATTATATCCGTCAAGCTGATATTCTCCAGGTTTCCAGTTTCCAGGATCACCGTTTGTTCTTTGACGTACTTTCCTGACTCCTTTTGTTCTCTTCTTTGTTCATTGTTTTTTTCTCCTTCATTGTTGTTCTCCATATTCTCAATTCCAGTTAAGTTAGTGTCCATTGTTTCTTGTCTTTGTTCATTTCCGTTGTCTGTGTCGGGTATATCCTCCATTTTGAAAAAATAGGCAAAATAAACTGCTCCCCAAGCAGCAACTCTGCTGGGGAGCTATACTCAAAACAAACTTTTAACTCAGTGCAGTAAATTATAATTTTCACTGAAACATTAAACAAAAACTTTCAAACACACTGGGAGAGCCTTTCCCTCCCAAACTGCAAAGTTCAGAGTTCACTTCCTGTCACCACTAGGAGGCGCTCGAGATCAGGCGTTCTCAAAGTGGTGTGGCCGTAAGCGCAAGAGGCTGGATTTAAAGGCCTGTTCTAGCTTGCTAGCCAGCGAACTGAGTGCTAGCTAGCTATCTGTCTGTGCTGGAACTGAAAGAGACTGGATTTAAAGACCTGTTCTAGCTTGCTAGCCAGCGAACTGAGTGCTAGCTAGCTAGCTGTCTGTGCTGGAACTGAAAGAGGCTGGATTTAAAGGCCTGTTCTAGCTTGCTAGCCAGCTAACTGAGTGCTAGCTAGCTAGCTGTCTGTGCTGGAACTGAAAGAGGCTGGATTGAAAGGCCTGTTCTAGCTTGCTAGCCAGCGAACTGAGTGCTAGCTAGCTAGCTGTCTGTGCTGGAACTAAGAGGAAGGCCTTTCGTAGGTAGGTAGGTAGGTAGGTAGGTAGGTAGGTAGGTAGGTAGGTGGGTGGGTGGGTTGGTTGGTTGGTTGGTTGGTTGGTTGGTTGGTTGGTTGGTTGGTTGGTAAGCTAAATGACACTGAATGAATGGGGCTAAAGAAAAAATTAAAAACTTACAGCACTCAGTATTCCCAGGCGGTCTCCCATCTAGGTACTGACTGAGCCCAACCTTGCTTAGCTTCTGAGATCGGACGAGATCAGGCGTTCTTTTTTTTTTTTTTTTTTTATTAATTTCACAATCATACAACAACCATTTTTCAAATTGATAAGATTACATTCATTATTCACATCGAACCCAAGAATACAATCAAACCGTTTTTTGGAGCCGCCTAAGAGAGCCATCTGCCCCTGGATCATCACCCAACTCGCAGACTCTAAGGTTCTCCAGGGGTGCGACAGCCCTCTCCTGCGACTCTACAACACACAGAAAAGAGAGGAAAAAAAAACATTTTAAGGTCATTTTAACTACTCATATTTTAAACCTTGTACCTGCATTTTTTACACATACATTCACTCACTCGTACACCCACAGACACAAACACTCATGCACTCTCATACACACATTTCGTACACACACTTACTCATTTCTACCCATTCACATATTATACATCTCTTTTACAAAAAGTAACACAAAATAGTATATCTTCATAACCATTTAAAAATCCAAGTTCAATTTAGCCTTCCCTCCCTGCATGCACACACATGGATTACATCTTCCAAACAATCTCCAGAAATCTTTTTGTTTGTTCATGGAGGTGTAGTATTCCCCTATTTGTCTCATCAGTCTTTTAGTTTTCGCCGTGAAAAGAGTCCATAAGGAGAAGACTTCTCCTCCCCCACGCACCACATTCCGGCGAGCCCACACCGTCCACCTGGCCATGGCCAGCAGCAAGTTTAGTGTGTATCCATGTGCCCCTTTGACCATCACACCAAATAAAAACATCCCCTCCCACGCTATTTTCTCTTCTTGCTCTACAAACCCAGCATGTCCCAATAAAACCCTCGCCAGACGACGCATACGGACCATAAAAGGCTCCAGTGCAGGGCAATGCACAAATAAGTGCAGAATGCCCTCCTCCTCTATCTCACACACCCTGCATCCTGCATCCACGCACAATCCCATTGTGCACAGACGGCATGCCCTATGTTGCAACAGGTAATCCAGCTGTTCAACCTCTGCCGCAACACAAGGCAATCTGATGTTCTTCCACATTCTAAGTACCGCCTCCTCCCCAAGCATTCTAGCCCAAAAGAGCTCGGACCTTGGCGGAATAAACGCGATGTCTCTGAAAACAGAATAAAGAGAACGCAAGGAACACATTTCCAGAGATATGAAACTCTCCCCCCCAGGCACATGCACCTCTATCTTCCCTCCCTTCTTACCTTCCCATCCACTCCTCTCGGCCTCCTCCACCCATCGCCCAGGGAGAGCCGCCCTCAAAGCCCCATACTGCCGCTCCACTACATCCCACCTGATATCTGTCCCTCTCGACTGTAATGCATCAATTACTGCCTGCACAGGCAAGAATCCAGAAACACCTTTGTATAGTATGTCTCTGTATCGCACTATCACTACTTCTACCCATGATGGATAGTACATCAGCCTCCTTTCCCGAGTCACACTTGGGTTGAGGAACAGAGGCTGATTTAATATGGCGGCACAATCTCCCCACTCGCACTGCAGCCTTGGAAGCAATTCCCCCCAAGCAGTAAACAGTTCATGATAATATGCTGGGAGGTCTTTCAGCATTACCCCTGTAGGGACCATCCAGAGGGCATCGCTTCCCAAATTCAACCCTCCCACCTTGTTCAAAAAATGTTTAAAAATATCCGCCCAGCTCTTCTCTCCCAACCCTAGGAGAAAGCGGCACACTACCTTCACACACAGAGCCTTCATTCGCACAAGAGGGTCTAGGAGACCCAGCCCACCCTTTCCTACCACACCTATCACTGTATCATATGCAACTCTTGGATTCTTCCCCTTCCATAAAAATGTTAAAATAGACCTTTTAAGTCTTTTATACGCCCACAAGGGCATGTGGCAGACCGACAAGGTCTCGTCCCCTCAAACACAATGCCCTTCTCCTCCAAAATGTCAACTTTCGCTCCATTCCTTCAAGGACTCCGTCCCATGTTACCTTTTCAGTCTCTCTCTCATCTTGTCCCACTGTAATACCCAATACCACAACATAATCTTTTACTTCAGGGACAGTTATTTCAGGTGACAGAGTTTCAACAGAGCCTAACCTGAGCATCTGGGACTTATCCCAATTCACTTTTGCCCCAGATGCTGCTCCAAACTGTGCCACCATCTCCATTACCCTTTCTACGCTTCCTGGATCACGCACTATAATTGTTACATCATCTGCATATTGAAAAACAGTGGGCGCAAAACCTCGTCCCAAACTGATTCCTCCCTCTGTCCCTGCCGCCCTCATTACTGCCAGCCCCAGCGGCTCAGCTACCAGAGAGTAAAGGGCTGCTGAGAGAGGGCAGCCTTGCCTAACTGAACGCCTTATTAAAAAGGCATCTGATAAAAAAACATTGCACTTAACTCGTGCAGCAACCCCACTGTATAAGACAGATATCCATCGCAGAAACCTCTCACCAAAACCGAAGGAGCGCAGAACCCCAAACAGAAACGTGTGTTCTACGCTATCAAAGGCCTTCTCTATGTCTAGGCGTAGGATATATCCTCCCACCCCTTTCGCTTTCATATATTTTACGCGAGCACCCGCGCTAGGATCTTATAATCAACATTTAACATGGACAGGGGTCTGTAATTCCCCAAGACTGCTCTATTACCCTGGTGCTTATATATTAGTTTTATCAGGCCCATGCGCATTGAGGGGCACATACTCCCCCTCTACAAAACACCGATAATACACCTTGCATAGAATCGACATCAAATCATCTTTAAAGACTCGATAAAACTCAACAGGCAGACCATCCCCTCCCGGCGCCTTCCTCGTATGTAATGCCTCGATCGCCGTCTCTATCTCAGACAAGGTGACAGCAGCATCGCAGTCCTCCCTTTCACGCTCAGAAACCTTGGCTGAGATAAGGTCAAGTAACCCCTTTTTCATTAAAGAAATCTTTAAAGTATTGACTTACTTCCTTCAGGATCTCCTCAGACCCTCCTACACGCAGTCCATCTGCATTCAGAACCTCTCGAAGCAGCCCTGCTCGCTGACGCACGTGTTCTGCTTGAAAAAAGAAGGCCGTGCACCACTCCCCCTCCACCACCTCCCGCACTCTACTCCTCACCCTCGCACCTTGACATTTCAACTCCTCTATCTCCATCAGATCACTCAATAACTCTTTGAGCAGAAGCTCGTTCACCTCACTTCTCTCCTTTAATGTATCAATCCACTTACGTAAAATCTGCTCCTCCTGTACCCTCCACCTCTTTTAAGCCGCCCCGTAACGCCTGGAGTAACATTTTATGTCCCACTTCAAATTATCCCACCACAAATCAATGTCAGATTCATTCATTGGACAACAAAACCGGCTCGATATGATCCCTTTGACACCATGCTGATACAGTTCATGTTCTAAATATTCTACATTTAATGCCCACACCCCTGGCCCTCTTTGAATCCCACCCGCACACAGCCTAAGCAGCATGATGGAATGGTCACTTAGTCCCGTGTCTATATAGGACATGTGTGCTACGTCAGCGTAGTCTGCATGATGACAGAGGACAAAATCTATCCGACTCTGTTTAAATTAACCTTCCACCCATTGTTTACGTGAGTACACCTGCACTCCTTTTCGTCCCCTCCTCCATATACAGTGTATCACAAAAGTGAGTACACCCCTCACATTTCTGCAGATATTTAAGTATATCTTTTCATGGGACAACACTGACAAAATGACACTTTGACACAATGAAAAGTAGTCTGTGTGCAGCTTATATAACAGTGTAAATTTATTCTTCCCTCAAAATAACTCATTAATGTCTAAACCACCGGCAACAAAAGTGAGTACACCCCTAAGAGACTACACCCCTAAATGTCCAAATTGAGCACTGCTTGTCATTTTCCCTCCAAAATGTCATGTGATTTGTTAGTGTTACTAGGTCTCAGGTGTGCATAGGGAGCAGGTGTGTTCAATTTAGTAGTACAGCTCTCACACTCTCTCATACTGGTCACTGAAAGTTCCAACATGGCACCTCATGGCAAAGAACTCTCTGAAGATCTTAAAAGACGAATTGTTGCGCTACATGAAGATGGCCAAGGCTACAAGAAGATTGCCAACACCCTGAAACTGAGCTGCAGCACAGTGGCCAAGATCATCCAGCATTTTAAAAGAGCAGGGTCCACTCAGAACAGACCTCGCGTTGGTCGTCCAAAGAAGCTGAGTGCACGTGCTCAGCGTCACATCATACTGCTGTCTTTGAAAGATAGGCGCAGGAGTGCTGTCAGCATTGCTGCAGAGATTGAAAAGGTGGGGGGTCAGCCTGTCAGTGCTCGGACCATACGCCGCACACTACATCAAATTGGTCTGCATGGCTGTCACCCCAGAAGGAAGCCTCTTCTGAAGTCTCTACACAAGAAAGCCCGCAAACAGTTTGCTGAAGACATGTCAACAAAGGACATGGATTACTGGAACCATGTCCTATGGTCTGATGAGACCAAGATTAATTTGTTTGGTTCAGATGGTCTCAAGCATGTGTGGCGGCAATCAGGTGAGGAGTACAAAGATAAGTGTGTCATGCCTACAGTCAAGCATGGTGGTGGGAATGCCATGGTCTGGGGCTGCATGAGTGCAGCAGGTGTTGGGGAGTTACATTTCATTGAGGGACACATGAACTCCAATATGTACTGTGAAATACTGAAGCAGAGCATGATCCCCTCCCTCCGGAAACTGGGTCGCAGGGCAGTGTTCCAGCATGATAATGACCCCAAACACACCTCTAAGACGACCACTGCTTTATTGAAGAGGCTGAGGGTAAAGGTGATGGACTGGCCAAGCATGTCTCCAGACCTAAACCCAATAGAACATCTTTGGGGCATCCTCAAGCGGAAGGTGGAGGAGCGCAAAGTCTCGAATATCCGCCAGCTCCGTGATGTCGTCATGGAGGAGTGGAAAAGCATTCCAGTGGCAACCTGTGAAGCTCTGGTAAACTCCATGCCAAGGAGAGTTAAGGCAGTTCTGGGAAATAATGGTGGCCACACAAAATATGGACACTTCAGGAACTTTCACTAAGGGGTGTACTCACTTTTGTTGCCGGTGGTTTAGACATTAATGGCTGTATATTGAGTTATTTTGAGGGAAGAATAAATTTACACTGTTATATAAGCTGCACACAGACTACTTTTCATTGTGTTAAAGTGTCATTTTGTCAGTGTTGTCCCATGAAAAGATATACTTAAATATCTGCAGAAATGTGAGGGGTGTACTCACTTTTGTGATACACTGTATCTATCAACCCTTCTTTTCTCATTAGGTGAACCAGTACATCCCTTCCCACATCTGATCTATAAACCATACCACTTACCACATCATCTCTCCCCAACACCGTATTAAAATCTCCAATGAGGTATACATGCCTCCACCCATTCAATCTGTCTCCCACCTTGTTAAAAAAGTCACCCTTTTCAACATCATTATTCGGGGCATGAATGGTACAAAATGTGCATTCCCATCCCTCCAACTCCACCTGCACCGCCAATGCCTTCCCCCTTTCATCCCCCCATACCTCTACTGCTTTATCTACTGCTCCTCTTCGTATCAAAATAGCAACTCCCTTCCCCCTCCCACTTGACTGAGAAGCAAACACAAACCCATCCCATTCTGCACATATACTACTTACATGCTCAGGACTCCACCCGGTTTCCTGTAAGCATAATACATAACAACATTTTCCATTTAGCATCAGCCCATCAAGTAATTGACAAGCTCCTCCCGTGTAATTCTGGGATGACCTCACCTTTCTCAGAATCATTCTTACCCCACGAGGTGAGATCTTGCATGGAGCTCCAGAGTGAGGGTGATTGACTGTGATCTTGTATTTCTTCCATTTTCAAATTATCGTGCCAACAGTGGTCTCTTTCTCACCAAGCTTCTTGCTGATGGTCTTGTAGCCCATTCCAGCCTTGTGCAGGTCTACAATCTTGTCCCTGATGTCCTTTGATAGCTCTTTGGTCTTGCCCATGGTGGTCGAGAGATTTGAACGGAAGAAACTGATTCTGTGACAGCTGTTCAAGTTTTGCCATTTAATCACCCCGTTTTATTTCCATTTGCACACTGGGATTAGAACCTGAAGAGGCAGTTGATGAATTAAACATGGGTAAACAAGGGCTTGTTTGGGACTTGAACCCGGGACCTCTCGCACCCAAAGCAAGAATCATACCCCTAGACCTATGAGCCAGCCTGGAAGAAGGTCAGGGCATTTCTTTGACCTCCATGGCTTAGCATCAAAACCATGTTGACTGGTTGCACTGGGAAGTTTATTCATGACAAAACAAAATTCAATGCAGAGCTTCATTAAAGCATTTCTAACAGTTTAAGCATGAGGTGTCATTAAAGACTCGCTTTGTCAGATTAAAAGACTTGGAAGCATTTGACAGGAGCTGTGTGCAGTCCCACTGACTTTATGCTTCACACTGTTTACATTATGTATGTTTATCCACCCAAACTGTACAATACAAACGTTGTGACGCTGTCTTTAATCGGTTAGTTATACAAGAGATTTTGTAACATTTGCATTACCATGATATTTTATCTTGTCGTGTTGACTTCATGCTCCTTGCTGTTTGGATTTCGTAACATTTTCAATGCTTTGAATTTGCCCAAAGATTCTAAAATCGGTAGAAAAAAAAAACTTGAAGCTGACTGGAAGAATTGTAATGAAAGGTATTTACATCCACATAAGCTCACCAACTTCTACCAGTGTATCAGCATGTGTCATTTTTGTTCGATCATTAGATTTTAACGGGACACTTGATAAGTTTTTTGTAAAGTTCAACGAAGCATTCAACTAAACAAGGGCTCATCCAGGATTTGAACCCGGGATCTCTCACACCCGAAGCGAGAATCATACCCCTAGACCAACGAGCCAGCAGGAATAAGAGTCTTTGTGTTACTTTGATCTGCGTGACTGACCGTCAAAACTATGTTGTCTGGTTGAGCTGGTAAGTGTGGTCGGTGCTTGCATTGCAAAACTATCAAAACCTCCAGTATCAGTACATAGACTGGTTATAACCTCTTTTTAAAGAGTTAAAACGTGACAAATATTTAAAGGCTCCAAATAGTAAAAACTTCTTTTAATTAGTCAACTGTCAGGACTAGGAAGCATTTGAAAGCTCTGTGCTGTTTTCATGAAGTACTTTTGTAACCCCATGTAATTAGACAGAATTTACATGTTTATCAATTTAATGCCACCTTTGATTTCTAATTGCACACTGTGATTACATTTTAAAGAGACATTTTGATAAGTCAACATTCTTTAGTGAAAGAGCAGGGGATTAAAGAAGGGATCCACTCGGATTTGATCAGGAAACCTACACAACCTTCACTTTTGCAGGATAAACGTTTTTAATGACTTTTTAATGAATTGTAAATAACACAATTATGTGAAGTAATAGCAGCATGACAGTCATTTGTCAGAAGTCAACATACTTGTCCCTGCATTAGGTTGTGATGTAAATACAGCTATAAAACAAGAAAGTGCAGCATCTGCATCTGAAACACTAATGATTCATTACATTGGTTTCCAAAAGTTCGTGGCATGGATTACTTAAGATGTTGAAAACAGATGCATCTAGATGCATGACCTATGAAGGCAGGGTTAACATGAATGCACATGAATTGGGGGTGGGGCGGGGTTATGTTCTTTTATACAGTATAGACAACTTTTGGTATACCAGATGTAAATCTGACACTCAGCACAATGATGTTACTCCTTCTCTTCATTTTACTCATTAATGATGAAAATGGTAAGTGTTATACAATAGGTATCATATTTCATTGGGTTTGTATTAAATCCACTATAACAAACATGATAACAATTTTAGTTACATGTTTTTAATTTAAAATGAAATAAATGTTATGTATTGTTAACATGTTTTATAGCAGAAGCTACTGAGAGTATTACAGCAGATAAACCCAGTTTAACATCAGATGAAGGCAGCAACATCACACTATCCTGCACATATGAATCATCAGTTAATAGACTCCACTGGTATCGACAAAAACCTGGATCAACACCAGAGTTTCTGCTGCTGACTAATGAGGGTACTGTCACCAAGGCTCAACCACCAGACCCAAGAATGTCCATCAAAACTAAAGAGAACAAGAAAGTAGAACTGAAGATCGTCTCTGCTGCAGTATCTGACTCTGCTCTGTACTATTGTGCTCTGCAGCCCACAGTAGCAGGAAATTCAGCTACACTGTACAAATACCTTCTCTCAGAGGAGGAGCTATAAGCATGTTTACATTTTTTAACATTTGCTTTCTCAGTTCTTAGTCTATGATCTCAAATAAGCTTAAGCACGATCTTTCTGCTGTCAATTTTAAACTAGTCCCAAGCAAAAAGATTAAAAAACGATGATTATTTTTATTTCGCAGGTGTAAAAAGAAGTGTTAATAGTTTTTTTTGTCAATTAACAAAAAATATATGTAAATCAAAGCACCATTTGGTGTGATTACCCTTTGCCAAAACAGCATCAATTCTTCTAGGTACACTTGCACAAAGTCAGGGATTTTGTAGGATTATAGTCTGGTGTATGAATAACCAATTACACCAAACAGGTGATGATGCCCTGGTGAAAAGAGTATACTTAAGTCTACTAATCTTTAATATACTATAGTGCACTAAAGTGTATTAATGTCACACTAATGATCAATACACTTAAAGAGTGCTAAAACTGAACAACTATTTTTGTACTTAATATACTTTAATTGTACAAAAATAATACAAAAGCTCAACTTTAATTGTGTAAAGTGCACTATACTGGGGCAGAACGGTGGCTTGGTGGGTAGCACTGTCGCCTGACAGCAAGAAGGTCCTGGGTTCAATCCAGGTGGGGCGGTCCAGGTCCTTTCTGTGCAGAGTTTGCAAGTTCTTCTCGTGTCTGCGTGGGTTTCCTCCGGGAGCTCCGGTTTGCTCCCACAGTCCAAAAACATGCAGTCAGGTTGTGTATGTGTATGTCTTACTGTGTGCCTTGTGCCCATTGAAAATCTGGGATAGGCTCCAGCACCAACCCCTGCCCGTAATTGGATAAGCGGTTAAGAAAGTGAGTGAGTGAGTCAGTGTACTAAATTGAGACTATTTAAAGTATATTTACTTAAACTTAAGTTTACTACAGCATGTGTATTTACCTCCATGTTTCACATACACTTAAAGTGAAATTAAATCCAATTTAATCAGTATTCCAAGTGCATTTTAAAAATGGACTTTATATATATTTACTTCAGAGTAAAAATAAACTTCCACTTCCTGTCTTTCTAGACCCGATTCTTTGTAGTACATAGCAATAAATTTATGAGCCACGCACTGATCTCTGCTTTTCGAGTTTTGCATGAAGGCACCACCAACCAACCAGCAGGGGTCACTATTACATTAGTTTTAAGGAGGTTATAAGCCAGTAGCAGACGTGAGATTCAAACGCACGAGTTAGACATGTCAGTTCTAAGCTTTGCAAACAAGCCGGTCAGATATATACACAAACATGATTGGCTATATCTGATGAAGTGGCCAAAGCCTGGTGATGGCTTGGCGCCCTGTCAGGAGTGTACTCTCACCTTGTGCTCATTGATTTAAGGTAAATTGAACCCACTCAAAGTTGAAAAATAAAACTCAAAACTTGCTCTCATCTGGCCACTCACACACCTTCACTCACATTTGTTCCTAATGTCTCAGGAAGCACTTCAGTCTGTACCCCCCTCTTACTCTACTGATGGTGCCACCTGCCAAACATTCAGGTAAAATTACCCAAACTTGCTGTATCATCCTCCAGTTCATACAGCACAATAGAAACACTTTTTATTACTCTAAATTGATGTGTGTAGTGATGTTGTAACATCTGCACATCCTGTATGTGGTTTCTTAGAGACGTCATGAGTTTCATACTGAACTATTATACAGTCCTCAATAGACTGTGTTCAGAAATGGCTCAACTATGCAACTTACTCCATATCGGGAGATACATAACACTGATTCTTACTGTAACATCAGGTAATAATACTGTACAATGTTTAGTTATATTTGGCAAAAAACATGCTAATTTATGCTCATATTATTAGGAGTTAAAACAGTTTGTTTCACTGACAATTTTTATCTGTAATAAATGACACATTATTTTCTTTTTTCTTTACAACAGGTGGTTTTGCTGATAAAATTGAGCCAACAGATACCAACATTATCAGGAAAGAAACAGAGACTGTTACTCTAAAATGTTCATATCAGTCAAGCGGCAGTGTTTGGCTTTACTGGTACAAACAAAATCCACACAGTGCACCACAGTTTTTACTATACAAAGGTGCAAAAGGCCGTACAGGTCAGAGCACTCCTGATGACCCTCGATTCACGTCTGAAACAACCAGTACATCTACTGAACTCACCATCAACAATCTAAAGCTGACAGATTCTGCGCTCTATCACTGCTTAGAGAAGCCCAGTGATATAAAACTATTGAGATGCTGAAGTTCAGAACATCAAAGTTATTTATTCCCACAGCTTGTTATCAGTTAACCACACACACACACACACACACACACACACAATATGAATAAATAAATAACAAGTACAATATAAATAGCACCTGCTTTTTCTGATTGATGGTTAGTATCTTGTATTATTTAACAAAACATGATATTTAACACCCATACCAACCTTGTAAAAAGTGATTGGTAACTATTCTGTTAATTAACCTGTATTTAAATTAGTATGCTACTTTAGCTAATTATACACAACCAAGCTCAGTGTCCCCTAGACCTGTAAAATAAAAATATTAATAAATAAATAAATGGTTAAAAAAAAGCTTTGTAAATAAGACTGGAACTTCATGGAACTACTGAGTTATTATCAACAATTATTATCTCACAAAAACTAGTCCAGTAAATCACAAAAGATGTTAGAAAAACAGCTATAAAACTGCAGGTGTCTCTAGTATCATCTAAGGTCAGAATCTCATCTCAGATTGACTGAATGACAGTGGAAACGTTTTCTTTGGTCAGCTGAGGTTCATCTTGTTTCATCTTGTTTTCAAAGGTGGACATCCAGTTCTCCTTGGCAAAAGACCATACACAGTGCTGTCAGCAAAAGGTACAAAAGCCAACATCTGTCATGGTATGGGGGGGTTCATCAGTGCTCATAGTATGGGTGACACATTTAAAAGCATTATTGGTAAACTAACAACTAATCACTGTTTTTCACTCCAAACATGATCAGCTTTTAGATACCCAACAATAATGATCAGTTCCTTCTTTTTGATGTTCACTTTCTGTTTTTCTGCATTTAAAGCATCAGCACAGCAACAACAATAATGAATAACAGCTAAAATAAAATATGTTACTGTAGTAAAAAGACTCCTGAGTGGTTATACTGAAGAAAATGATGTTCAGTAAGAAAACATAACATGGGTGTAATGCCTAATTTACGAATGTGTGTGTGATTATGTAGGACTTCTGATATAAAGATTATTGCATGCACATGTGATGAAGCTGGTCAGGGTGTGAGAGTCTCCATCATTCACAAGACCTCTCTAACTTTGGATGGATTTTGCGAATCACCATTTAAATCACCAAATGTTTTGCTCGGTTTTTTGTAACACTTTTGTTTGTAAACCATTTTTTGAGTCTGGAAAACTTCTATATGCAACATTTCTGAGTGGTTGCAGTTTTCAGTTTTCTCTGTTATAATCCAAAACATTTAAACACAAGAGTAACATAATGATGATTAAAATAATGCACAGGTTGTTGAAAATGTTCTTTATCTCTTACATCCACGTTTCATACTGTATTCATTAAAGTAAATATGGAAACTGAGACCTTTGGAATAACCATATCTGATTGGTTGACACTATGACAGGACTTCTGGTTGCTGCAATTAGAAGAATTTTCACAGGTCAATACTACAATCTGATTAACTGTTAAAACGTTATGAAACACATCTGTTCTGTTCACAATGTAACACTGGACACAGGAAATAATGCTGAAATCCTTATAAACAGTGACCAGAGGTAAAACTTTGATGTAGATCTCCAGGACTCCTTTTGCTGTGCAGCATTTATTCTATCAGCTACACCATCCTGCCATTCTATATTGTAACAGTGACATTCTGTTTTAAAACTATGAAGTTTTTAATCAAATACATCCAGACATATATTATACTGTTTGTGATCTGGATCAGTTTTGTGTGTTAATTAGTATTGAATAAAACAGTCAGCTAGTGAGCTGTTCAATCAGAATAATTATATAAAAAAATAAACAGAAGGTGGCAGCATCCATCTACATTTTACTATAATCTGATCCAGCTGCAGATGTGAAGAGGAAGTTGAAGTAAAGAGTTCAAACCTACATAACTGCAAGATGAACAATGTAACACTGTAATTCAGTCATGACACTGCTTACACATCTCTGTGTTCTTCACATTATTTTAGGTAAGACATCATGAGCTTTTGTTAAATATTTTTATTTATGTTTATATTCCACATCAGCTAAATACACACTAATATTTTACATTAATTTTACATTTATATCTGATAGGAATAAAGAAAAGAAAGAAATCTGATTGATCTTTTTTCTTTTATACAGGTTATAATTCTGCAGCAGAAATTCAGTCACTTTCTACAACTGAAAATGTCCTGGAGAAAACTTCTGTTACTTTATCCTGTAATTACAGTGATGGTGGTGATGATGATTATTTGTTGTGGTATCGTCAGTACTCAACATCCAGACCAGAATTCCTCATTTTGATTACTGAGAGTAATATTGAAAGAAAAGCTGATCCACCAGTTCCAGGAATATCTGTAAAGATAAATGAAGCTAAAAATCGAGTGGATCTGAACATCTCCTCTGCTGCAGTATCAGATTCTGCTCTCTACTACTGTGCTCTGCGTCCCACAGTGACAGGAAATCATTCTATACTGTACAAAAACCAAACACATAAATGAAACTTTGTCATTTTATATTACCACTTGATTTAGTGATTTAGTTAAAGTAAACTGAGACAAGATAGGTTATGAGCTGGGGTTTAAAGGTAGTAAGTCAAATACAGAAGCAAATAGATGAAGGTAAGTTTCAAAAATTCAGCCAGCTAGAACACACACCGTCCAAAGGTAAGGATTTCACAGACATGTATAACTGTAGGTGTATAATTTGCAGTCACAAATCTGATTTTGCTCAGTATTTTTGATGTAGTAAAATCATTCCAGTAAAACATAGTACTAGTACTAACAGAAGGTGCAGAATGAATTTAGTGTTTATGTACTTATTTTTCCAGCAATCTAGATAAGAACTAAATGAAAGGTACCTGAACCTCCAAGAGTGACAAAGTTCTTAATACTGCACTTCTGCTTACAAGAAGAAAACACAGACAGAAGTCCTATAGATGAAACATTGGTATTGTGACCAGGTTTAGACAAAAGAAGTATAAACATTTTTGACAATGCTGATCATACTGAGGTTAGTAACTCTTCAATTTAAAGGTAAACAATATACTTTTTTCCAAATGCACATTGTAATATAAAGGTACATTTTCTGTTTTTACATAATGGTTGCCTTTATAACTAGCCTATCAACAAATGAACCATATTTTCTTTACACTAAGACAGCACTGTGAAGCAGCACTGTTGTATATCATTACTGTTAAAACCTTTTTCTTTATTTTTGCTCATTTTAAGTTTTGACACAATTTAAAAAATCTAGTTACACCTTCTGTTGCATCACATTTAATTAATGGACAAAACAAAAATGATTCAAAACTACTTAGAACAAAGCATTTCTTCATTAATGTCTATTAACTTAAGAATGCTTTTCTTTGTCCTGTAAAGTTACATTTTTGGAGATACAAGATTTTTGGAGACATAATAAAGTACATCTGGCTTTTCTTTATAGCGAAATGTAATACCACAATTGGGTTGGGCATACCACAGTATTTAAAAATGTTGACGGTATTTTAAAATGGTGACGGTATTTTAAAAATGTGAAGAGCCAAATTTCTGCTTCAGGTCTACCTTGAAAACTGAGACTTTAAGACTTTGCGCATCCACAGTAAGGGAGGGGTGGGAGTGGTAGGCAGTTGGAGCTCACTGATTGGTTGTGGGGGTGCTCACTGTTTGAGGTGATAACACAGCGAGACAAGCCACAAAAGCCACAATGGCTAGCATTAGCTGTGAGGTAGGCAAACTATTTTTGAAGAAAAATGCCACTGCTGCAGTTTGGCATTCGTTCCAAATGAAAAGGGAGAGCCAACAAACCTTGATGATCCAATATGCAAGATCTGCCTAAAAACAGTATTAGCCAAAGATGGAAACACATCGAACATGCAATCTCATATATAAACTAAGCACCCTTCAATCGTGGCACAGACGTCGTCGACCTCAAAGAGCCATGTGGCCACTGCTGGAAAAGGCTCGACCCGATTGTCACAACAAACTTTAATTGAAGCTTTCGCCGAATCCACAAAATACAGAAAGGACAGTGTATGATGGATGGCGTGTACATCAGCGGTGACAAAATATCTTGCTAAAGAAATGGTATCATTCCACACGGGGGAAAAACCATCATTTAAAACCATGATTCAAACAATTGGTCTGACTCTGCTTCCTCAGGTTGGCTTTGCTCACCAAACACACTGAATGCTTTAATGAAGTTTGAGCCGCTGTCTGTTGTGGTTTTTACCACTTTTTCCCTTATTTTGTATTGGCAATGAATGTCATCAAGGGCACTTGCTAAGACATCAAATGTGTGGGACCCTTTCAACCGCTTGCAAGCAAGTGCAGCAGATCTCCTCTCCAAGGTTTCCTCATCTATCCAGTGAGTTGTGACCCCTATGTAACTTTGCTGGTGTGCTGTCCAACAATCCGTAGTGATGGCGACATAGCTGACTTTACTGGTGTGACATCAAAGTCTTCCTCATCTGATGGGCAGCTTCCTCTATTCTGGTCCGCACAGTGGGTGTTGAATTGACCTTGCATTGCGGGTTCAGTGTCAATATAAATTCTTTAAAAGCAGGTTGTTCAACCACAGATGAATAAATTGATGAAGACCCTCACAAATAAAGTTAATAATGAGCCTGTCAACCTTTGCCTGTGGCACGCGTCTGTTTGCACCCACTGCCATCACATCATTTATTTTTGCTTGCTTGCAAGGGTGTCTGGTGGTTCCCGGGTTCGCTTCCGTGTTGCCACAAGGTCACTAAAGGCCTTCAGCGTTGATGGATGTTTCCTCTGTGAATAAAATCGTTTATCATTACGAGCTTCTGCAAGATGATTGGAGGATCAGTCGAAAGGCTGAATCCCGTTTTGATTGACAGCTATCACTGGGAGCTTCAGTCCCATCATGGATTTTGCGAGTGAAGTCGAAAGACAAACTGCAACCCATTTTAGGACATTTTCTTGAAAAGGAACGGAGGGCAGAATTTATGTATAAATAAATTTACAAATTTTATAATGTAAGTCGACAATGAGCTTCCCCTCTTTGAAAGACCAGCAGCCGCCACTGAGTAGAGAGAGTGTCTAATTTCAAATTCCTAGGCACAAACATCTCCCAGGACCTCACATGGACTACCAAGACCACCTCTCTAGTGAAGAAAGCACAAAAGCTCTACTTTACTTTTTAAGAACACTAAGAAAAGCCAACCTGTCCAAGCAGCTACTGGTGTCCTTCTATCGCAGCACTGTGGAAAGCATACTCACCCATGGCATTCTAGTGTGGTATGCCAGCTGCTCTGAGGCTGACAAGAAGGCTCTTCAGAGGGTGATCAAATTAGTTCAGAGAACCATCAACACTGAGCTGCCTTCACTAGAGAATATTTACAGAACCCGATGCCTGCGTTGGGCCACAAACATCATTAACCTCTTGCGACCCTGCGTCCTCATATGCGGACATTACATTTCTGCTTCTCTGCACCATGATATTGAATTTTTTAAAACGTTGACCCTTTGGCCTCATATGAAGACACTGCCCGTACCATCTAGTGGTCACATGACAATATTACACTCAATTGATTGAAAACAAGATGGCGGGAATCCCAGTAAAAAGTTTCTACAGCCAGTCCAGACAGAAACATGGGCCAGGTAAAAATTTGAATCAAATTTTATGTTCAAAACTAGTTTATTTATGTACAATAACATCTCTAGCTTCATATGGCATGCATTTTTGACAATTTTTTGCAATAATAGGAAGCTACAACATCCATAAAAATGAAGTACTCGTTTGAGGACATTGGGACTAAATTACGCCAATGATTGTGCTTCATTTTATCATTATAGGGAGAGTTTGAATGTCAAAAGTAGAACAATTGCTACACTGAACAAATGCAAACTACTGCTTTCTGATCATTTCTACACAGCTGTGTTCAAGTATTGAAATGAACAGTTTTAACTCAATCTGTAACTGTTTTGCAGCATTTTGGAAGAGGTAACAATTTCCAAAACAAATTTGCACTATTGTATAGCCATGTTTAGAGCTTGAAATAGACTTTATTTACACTTCTGTTTTTGTATCCTCATGTTTACAGTTTGAAATAAACAGTTTTGTACTTTGTTAGCCAATTGTTTCTTTATTTTATCACATTTATGTTTTTGGACTAATTTGGTCCTTCTGATCCCAAATGGAAAGGATCGTTTTTAAATGTTAAAATAAACTACTGTCCCCATATGAGGACATTGTTTTTTTTCAAAAACGACATCCTGTACAAAGACAAAGTTTAGTTTTTATGCTTGTTAGGTCCTACTAATCCCAAATAGCTAGGAGAAATTAAAAATGCACACCATGCAAAAGTCCTGGTCTCAGGAGGTTAAGGACTCATTTCACCCTTGTTGCAACCTGTTCTCCTTGTTGCCCTCTGGTAGGCGCTATAGGAGTATCAAGGCCCGTACTTCCAGACTCCTGAAAAGCTTTTACCCCTCCGCCATAAAAACACTAAACTATCAAACTTTACATCCTAGAAAATAATGTGCAATTTATAGGGACTGTGCAATAACCTTCTTCTTTTTTTCTGTAAAGTTCTTAAAACCACACGTGTATTTTTTGTATTCTAGATGTGTATATGTTTATTTGTAAATACATGTGTATATATATGTCTGTGTAAACATTTTGAGATGCTCAAAAAATGTCGTTGTGCACTGTGCAATGACAATAAAGGTATTCTGTTCTATTCTATACTATAGTAAGTCATATTCCTATTAAATGGACAGTTCAAGGCTATTATATCCTCCTAAAAGAAGTCTCACTTGTCGTGGTGGTGTGCTTAGCAGTGTCGCTCTCTCTCTCATACAACCCTACTTCAAAACAACTGAACTATTCATTCATTCAGCATCTATTCCGCAAATCCAAGTCTTTGTGATGTGGGAGAAAACCGGAGTACCCAAAGGAAACCCATGTGAACACGAAAAGAACATGCAAACTCCACACAGAAAGGACCCAGGTTGCCCCACCTGGGGATTAAACTCAGGATCTTCTTGCTATAAGTGCTAAGCCACCGTGCTGCCCCAACTAAATTATGACACAATTAATTTTGATGCAACTGAAAGTAGGGATATGACTTCATATACATTCAAAAAGGTGGTCATTTTATTGGGACATTATTTTCCAACAGAAGTTAATAGATCAATTATACAGCAGATTACACACAGCTCACCAGCCATGCAGTGCATATTAGCAGTTAATGTGTGGATTTAGCCACTCTACACACCTAACAGACTTGCAACTGTTGTTATCAATTCAAAATGAAACTATTTCTGTTTATCCTCAATAAATCGCTGTTTAACGCTAGCATTATTTTATAGCTTGTTGGACGCTAACTAACTTAGTCCAGGTCAATAGTGCCAACTAACATTAGCAATGTCTTAGCAATGGCAGGCATCAATTTCTTATGGCTAATTTGAGCTACTAAACTACGAATACTACCAATTTTAACTACGACTGCATCGGTACAAGTATTATTTAACTTACCTCTACATGTTTGGCAGGTTTGATAAGCTGCTAGTTCAGTCTCTTTGGGCAAACACAGCTTACACCGCATAATAAAGCTGTTGCCTTTATTGCGCTTGAAGCCAAAGTGGTCCCTCAGATATGGCCAGGGGTTCGCTTCACTTGCTTCAAATCCAACTTCGGATTCAGAAGGGCCCACACAGGTGTCTGGCATGTCTGTTGCCATCTTCTTGAGATTTCAGTGCCAGTTAATTTATCCATCCCAGCATTCACTGCAGCAGTTTTCCAGACGCAATTTTTTAGCGTTTTTTTTTTTTTTTTTTACTCAGTAACAGATGTTATTTAAAATATAGCGAATTACAATTCTCAATACAAAACATACTTAAGTAAAAGTAAAATTACTGGTTCTAAAATATACTTTAAAAAAACAAGTAAACATAAAAACTACTCAATTACAGTAACGCGAGTAAATGTAATTCGTTACTTTCCACCTCTGTGTTAAACAACTGCTGTAGTAATTCACTTAAAGCACACAATTAACACATTATACAAAGGTTAAGTGTATTTTTTTTAAAAGTGACTTATTGGTACAATGGTAAAACGTAAAATTGTAGTTTTATTAAAATACAATAATTTAATAGTTTAATTTACCTTGTGTGGTGAGGGAGATGATTTTTTGTTGTGATCGTATGGTGGGGACTCTATTACTCTATTGCTGAGTCTGAAGCGCTGCTCACAATAATGCTAAACAGTTTATTAAACATACTATCAGTATTACAGATCAATTTAACTTACTGATTAAATCAGATTTTAATAACATGTAAAAACATTCACTTCAACAACAAGCTGGTATAAATGTTAGTAGGTATTAATAAACATGCTTGCAGCGTTCAGATGGCGCAGCAGTAAAACACACAAGCACACGAACACTGACATCTTGAACTCGTGAGTTTGAATCTAAGATTACCATGACTGAGGTAAAAATGGAGATCAGTGCGTGACTCCTAAAAACCTTTCTAGGTACTACAAATGATCGGGGACTAGAAAGAAAGAAACTAGAAGTGTACTTTAACTAACAGAGTATTTTAAACTAAATATATTTGATGTCGATATTTGTAATATTTCTAATGTACTCGGAGCATAGTAGCATAATCGGAGCACTTGGAATACTGATTAAGTATTAAGTTAAATACATATTCAGTAGTATATTTGAAATTGAATTAAATATACTTAATTCAAGTACAGTTTAGTACACGTAACACAAAGTATAATTAAAGTATATATTGCTATATACAACTATATACAAAAATAGTTGTTCCATTTTAACTATAGCTGTACACTATAGTGCACTTTATAGTGCATAATAAAGATTAGTATTCTTAAGTCTACTTTTTGCCACTACATGGGATACATTTATGGTTTATTTAAGTACACTATTGGGTTCACTCATTTGGGGTCTCCGTAAAGCTTCCTCATGACACTGTTAAAAATTTAGGAATTAATTTACATTTTCCACTACTATCAAACGAAATCCAAACAGATACTGATGTGTGTAGTTATGCTGTAGCATCTGCACTTCCTGTGTGTGGCTTCCTGGAGATGTAAGTGTTGAGTTTCATACAGAACTGTTATACTCACAAAGCTGTGTTCAGAAATGCCTCAGCTATGCAACTTGCTGCACATTTGGAGATACATAACACTGATTCTCACTGTAGCATCAGGTAATAATAAACATATTTATTAATAAATAAAAGTTATTGATTTACTACATTGTTTGTTTAAAATACACATAATTTTCTTTTTCTTTACAACAGGTGGTTTTGCAGATAAAATCGGGCCAATAGATGCCAACATTGTTGCAAAAGAAACAGAGACTGTTACTCTAAAATGTTTCTATCAGTCCAGCAGCAACTACATTTATCTTTACTGGTACAAACAAAATCCTAACAGCGCACCACAGTATTTACTGTATAAAGGCGCAAAAGATTACAGTAGCTATAAGAGCACTCCTGATGACTCTCGATTAAAGTCAAACACAGATGATACATCTACTGAACTTATTATTAACAATGTAAAGCTGACAGATTCTGCTCTCTATCACTGTGCTCTTAGAGACGCCCAGTGATACAAAGCTATTGAGATGCTGTACAAAAACTCACTTATTTGAAGTTCCTCACGACACAGAAGATTAAAGTTTATTTCTTGTTGCACCTTGTTATCAGTTAACCACACACACACACACACACGTGCAGAACAAAAGCATATGTCTCTTCTTTGTCTCTGTAATTGAATATCTCTTACACTGTATGATCACGTATTATTATAATGTATACAGCCAGGCTGAATATCCACCAGCCCTGAAAAAATCTCATCTTCAGCATAAACATCAGGAAAACAGTTAATATTAAAGATAATTTGCTATTCTATTTAATGCAGTTTCAGTACTATGGTTGGGTCTAAATCCTGATTAAAATGTTCCATGAATATTATTTCTGTGCAGGTATGAGCGTAATTGTTGCTTCTTCTAGAATCTTTGAAACAGAAGGAATGTTTCATATCAGTCTATAATTACACAGCACATTCAGATGTTGGCTGCTTAATCAAACCTGAGGGATGAAATTCCTCCAAATTCCATAAATTGTCTAATGATATTATGCACTGTAGAGGGAGAAATATGCAAATCCCTTGTTTTTAAGGATTATTGATTTTAAGCATTTTAATAGTCTCTCAAACATTTGTTGACAAAATAATTATTACCATCACCTGTTGACATCACCGGTTTAAAATCACATCATTACTGGGTTTTATTTATTTAGATCATCAATCCAAATGTACAGACAGGGTTTTTTTCATACAAAATATTTACTATGGTATAAGCGTAGTGCATGACATTTACATTTGCAGCATTTAACAGACGCTTTTATTCAAAGCAACTTACAGTTATGACTGAATATAATTTGAGCAATTGAGGGTTAAGGGCCTTCCTTGCTCAGAAGCCCAACAGTGGCAACTTGGCAGTGTGAGGCTTGAACCTGCAACCTTCTGATTACTAGTCCAGTACCTTAACCACGTTTAACCTCTTTTATGCATGAAATCATAAAGACTTGGATGAAGAGCTTCAGTTAATGTTCACGTCAAACATAAATATTTATAAAATGTAATAAAGAAAAATCCAGTGGTTGGCATGGTTGTTGGTGCTCGGATGTCTAATTAAGCATGTTAAAAACTTCTGATCTGGAATTTACACACACACAACTGTCAGTCATAAGACTTTACACAGAAATATACAAAACATTGAGCTTATAAAGCAGTTTTGCAGACAGAAACAAGTATATAACTGCATACAGTGGGGACACCTGTCCACAGCCTCAAACAGTCAGACTCCAAACTCAACCATGGCCAAGACCAAAGAGCTGTCGAAGGACACCAGGAAGAAAATTGTAGACCTGCACCAGGCTGGGAAGAGTGAATCTACAATAGACAAGCATGTTGTTGTGAATAAATCAACTGTGGGAGCAATTGTAAGAAAATGGAAGACATACAAGACCATTGATAATCTCCCTTGATCTGGGGCCCCACACAAGATCTCATCCCGTGGGGTCAAAATGATCATGAGAACGGTGAGCAAAAATCCCAGAACTACATGGAGGGACCTGCAGAGAGCTGGGACCAAAGTAACAAAGGCTACCATCAGTAACACACTACGCCATGAGGGACTCAAATCCTGCAGTGCCAGGCATGTCCCCCTGCTTAAGCCAGTACATGTCCAGTCTACAGTGTGTGCAAACCTGGTGAAGACTTACAGGAAACGTTTGACCTCTGTCATTGCCAACAAAGGTTATGTTACAAAGTATTGAGTTGAACTTTTGTTATTGACCAAATACTTATTTTCCACCATAATTTACAAATAAATTCTTTAAAAATCCTACAATGTGATTTCCTGGATTTTTTTTTCTCATTTTGTCTCTCATAGTTGAAGTGTACCTATGATGAAAATTACAGACCTCTCTCATCTTTCTAAGTAGGAGAACTTGCACAATCAGTGGCTGACTAAATACTTTTTGGCCCCACTGTAAATGATCAGTTGTACAATTGCACACACATGTAGAGAGAGAAAATAAACACATGATGGCTCCATGACTCCATCTTCATTTTACTAAACACTGTAACTGCTGTATTGTTAGAAAGGGAAGCTACAGAGAGGAAACGGTTCATGTATTACACCAGGCTTTGAGCTTCATGGTTCTGTAGTTCAGTCATGTCACTGCTTGGAGTTGTTTGCCTTCTGTCCATTGTTACAGGTAAGAACTAACATCACATTTACCATGTTTTAAACTATACTTGTTTATACATATTTGTTAGCACAATGTTGTTTAATTAATCCAAACTTTAAATAGAAATTAAAATGTATCTTAAAATAGTATCTGATGGTTTGATCTGATCTTTACAAGGTTTCTTCTCACATTACTGGTCTGGATAAACAAACATACAAACAAAACTAACATTAACATTCCTCTTTCTTTTTACCAGGTTATATCTCTGCACAGACAATTAAACCAGTTTCTACCACTAAACATGTCTTGGAGGGAAACTCTGTCACTTTATCCTGCAATTACAGTGCATCTGCTGGAACTAATTACCTGCTGTGGTATCGTCAGTACTCCACATTCAGACCAGAGTTTATTATTTTGGTAAATGAATATAATAAAGCTGAAGATTCTGGGTTTTCTGCAAAAATAAATGAAGCTAAAAATCGAGTGGATCTGAACATCTCCTCTGCTGCAGTATCAGATTCTGCTCTCTACTACTGTGCTCTGCGGCCCACAGTGACAGGAAATCATTCTATACTGTACAAAAACCAGCCTAGTTACATGCAGGCATACACTGTAAAAAAAAAATAGCGTAAAAAAACGGTATTTTTCTGGCAGCAGGGGCGCCAGAGAATGCCTGTAAAAAAATGGAAAAATACTGTAAAATTTAAAACGGAGATAAACTGTAAAAAAACGGTAATTATATTTACCATAATTAACATCTATCACTGTAATTTTACAGGAAATTGTCCTATATTTTCATGAAATCTTCTATTTTTAACATATATTAATTGTTAGAACAGTGTCATACACCTCTAAAAAAACAGAATAATTCTCTTTATAAATGATAAAGAAAAGTTTAAGTACAGATATATTCTACTGTTATCACAAGAAATTAGCATATAAAACAAAAAAAAACATGTAATTTTACTTAGCAAAAGCCCAATTTTAAATTAACTGTCAGAGGTATTGCAAAAATTATCTGTTAAATTGTCTTTTTTTATTATTCAAATACATTAATAAACTGTCAAAATAAAAGCATTTTTCCCTAAAACATGTTACCTGTAGTTTTAAATTGTTTTTCTTCATTTAAAAATATAAGCTCAAAAAAATTAGAAGTAGGTTAAGATTTGTCTGCATAACACTTTAAATTACTGTGAAATTTTGCAGCTCTTACATGTTATATAGAACTTTAGAACATATACAGAACTTGCAGTATGAAAATGCAGTATATAAATAACTTTTGTTAAATTCAGCATCAAAATGGATCAAAATCCACCACAGTTCAGCTATTTTTGACCCAAATAATTTTCACACAAATGAACAGTAAGTGTAGAAACGAGGTAATGTTATATATTTAATGTTATGGCTGATCAGTGTAAGAATCAGACGTCTTTAACACAATACAGCATACAATACAATACAATAAGTGCAATCAGAATTCATTTAAATGGAAAATGTTTAACAAAGCACCATACAGTTAAGTGAAATGTCTACAAAACATGAAACACGTATAAATCTGAATTATGTACAAAACACAGTACCAACATTGAAGTTTTCAGAAAGTGCAACCACAGTGGGATTCGATAAACAGTACATCACAAGTGTAATACTCAGTATGGACTACGTCTCACTGAACAGCTTGGTATTTAGTAATTGAGCTTCATGACAGTTTGTTAGCATCTAGTTCCAGAAACAAACAGTTTTGGAGTACATCAAAAGTGTATCTGAATGTAGGAGGGTAACTCAAGTTCTAAATCATAAGGTTATAAATATATAAGGCATAAATCAGCCCGAACTGCAAAGGCAAGGAACACACTGCCCAGGTCTTCTAGAACCACACCACCTTCTAATACCACTCCAGTATTGGCAAGGGGTCCATGGCTTCAGCTCCCTCAACTCTAGTCACACAGATCCCCAGAACAGTCTCCTCAATCCCCCGTTCAGTTGCAGCCATATCACCATCCTACAATGGAACAGAGGATGAAAAAATCACTTTCTTGAACTTAACAGTACACAAATATCCATTTAGGACTTAACATATCTCACTTTAACCTTTATTTTAACTCAGACGTAAAAGATGGGGTGGTTGCTGTAACAACTCAGAGGAAACTTGTGCTTACCTTCACCCTCCTAGCGCTGATGGTATTGCGTGATTGGGGGAATCCTAAACTGTAGATGAAATTGGATACTTTTAAAATTATATATAAATAAAAAAATACTAAAGAAAACTAAAGGAAATCAAAATCAGCAAGACAAATATTTACAAAGAAATTACCAGCTTAAATAAAAAAAGACATAAAATACATAAAACAAAAAAAAAAAGTAAAAGAACCAAACAGGATAAATAATAAGAATTTCCACATTTTTTCTTCTTCAGTTAATCTAAACTGAACTCAGTGTTCAGTCAAAAGTAGCTCAATATTCAAATTAGCATAAAATGTAGAAAAAAAAAATTACCAGTAAAAGGTCAGTCCAACTGCAACTACACATTTCCAACCATCTGTAAACAGAAGATACAAGACATCAATTGTTTTGTTGTAAATAACTAAAATATTATTTCTATAGTAAAGACTTTAACATTACAAATTAACTGATTATCCAACACTGTTCACATGTGTGTGCTTTCGAGGATAACAGTCACAAAACTCAGGTTTCTAATGATACTAACGTTACAGAATCACTTTGTTTTAGTTTGTGAATAATAATAGCGCCAAACATAAAGCCGTTCCTCTCAGGCTCGAGCTGCCTGCTCACATCTTAGCTAGCTAGGTTGTGTCCATGTTTTTTAATGCACTGGCACCGCAAATATTACACATCTTTTTATTTTCTACCTTCTTCTAATATACTTCCGCAACGAAGTAATTTCAGCCATTTTTACCTTTCGGGAAAGAACCTTACTGCCACAAGTTGAGAATACTGGCTGTTGAACTTGACTAGCTTAGCACTAGCTAGCACCACAGCAGTGCAACGTTATCACACACAGCGCAGCCGGACTTAATATACAGTCAGCCAGCGGCAATCTGTTAAAATCTGCCTCAAGACTTTAATATTATTCACAGAAACCCTGGAAAGACGTTAATAAATAAATCACTATAAGCAGATCCGCCGTTAGCGTTAGCACGCGCGAATTAGCGTTAGCATTTTTAAACAAATAAAGATTGCGCAACAATAAAACTTTAATATTATTCAACTAAAGAGCTATATTAAACAATATAATAAGATAAACATCATGATTAGCATGCAATAAGACATAAAACAAGATTTTGTAAAGCTTCACATTACCTGAGACGCCATTGAAACACAATGTGCCTTCACGATGTATTGCATAATCCCCGGTGCGTCATATCCGGTTTCACCTGGTAAACGTATTGCATTAAGTAGTTCCAAGAAAATAAAGCAACTAAGTAAAGTTGAGTCCACTAGAAAACATCGAATGTTATAAATGGTTCATTTATTTGAGTTAAATAAACACAATGCAGTCATGTTTAAATCTAAAATGTAATTGATTTGTGTCACACCAGCACATATTCTTTATGCAAAACCAACAGGCACCCAAAACCCTTTTTTTGAGTGTGTACCTGGTAGGTTAGAGCATCATTTTATATCTGTGGTGCTCTGGTTGGAATGTGCACCCAACATGTTGCACAGATGGACTGTAATACATTTTTCCTGTGTATTGGGGGATGTGGGGATGGGTAAATTATGCTTGATTTAAATATTATAAATGTGAGAATAAATCACAGTTAATAACGTTTTAAATTTGACTATGGTTTTACACAGTTTGTATAAATGCACTTATTTAACAATTCAATCTTTAAATTAATACAAATGCATAAATGAAGTTAAAGTTAAAATCTGTTTAAATTGTATTGTTGCCTGTCTCATAAGGTAGGCAATACCTTTGTTTTTCCAATTTATGTATATAAAGTAGTGGTTAAGAAATGCAAAATTACAAAATATTTCTTTCTTTGCTCACATATTTTTTCTGCAATTGTACATTTTTACATGTATTATTAACAGTATTTTTATGTATTTAACAGTGATATATCGGCATAACAAAAGGTTTCTCTTTGAAAATTACAGAAGATTCTGCTATTTTTGTCAGTGAAGATTACTTTATTTTTACAGTTAGTTTTGTTAAAAGTGTCATCAAAAAACTGGTAAAAAACTGATTTTTTATGTATTTCATTTATACAGATTTTTTTTGGTAAATCACATGACGCTTTTCAATATACAGTTTATTCTTGTAATTTTACAAAAAAATTCTGTCTTTTATAAATACAGGGAAAAACTGTAAAAATTTACTGGGAAAACCTGTAAAAAAATGTTTATTTTTTACAGTGTAGCAATATACAGTGGATATACACCGATCAGCCATAACATTAAAACCACCTTCTTGTTTCTACACTTCTACCCTGTCCATTTTATGAGCTCCACGTACCATATAGAAGCACTTTATAGTTCTACAATTGCTGACTGTAGTCCATCTGTTTCTTTTCATGCTTTGTTATCCCCCTTTCATGCTGTTCTTCAATGGTCAGGACCACCACAGAGTAGGTATTATTTAGGTGGTGGATTATCAGCACTGCAGTGACAATGACATGGTGGTGGTGTGTTAGTGTGTGTTGTGCTGGTATGAGTGGATCAGACACAGCAATGCTGATGGAGTTTTTAAATGCTGTGTCCACTCACTGCCCACTCTATTAGACACTCCTACCTAGTTGTTTCACCTTGCAGATGTAAAGTCAGAGACGATCGCTCATCTACTGCTGCTGTTTGAGTTGGTCATCTTCTAGACCTTCATCAGTGGTCAGAGGACGCTGCCCACGGGGCGCTGTTGGCTGGATATTTTTGGTTGGTGGACTATTCTCAGTCCAGCAGTGACAGTGAGGTGTCAGCAGTGCTGCTGTGTCTGATCCACTCATACCAGCACAACACACACTAACACACCACCACCATGTCAGTGTCACTGCAGTACCGAGAATGATCAACCACCCAAATAATACCTTCTCTGTAGTGGTCCTGTGGTGGTCCTGACCATTTAAGAACATAGTGAAAGGGGGCTAACAAAGTATTTAGAGAAATAAATGGACTACAGTCAATAATTGTAGAACTACAAAGTGCTTCCATATGGTAAGTGGAGCTGATAAAATGGACAGTGAGTGTAGAAACAAGGAGGTGGTTTTAATGTTATGACTGATCAGTGTAAAACATTTACACAGTAGTGGTGTGCGATACTGCAAAACTTGGTATCGATTTGATACCAAGTAAATACAGGGCCATTATTGCAGATACTTTATTAATTAGTTTAAATCCAGGACAGAATTTAGGTAAAGTTTATAGGTAAATTGAAAATACTTTATTATTATAATAAAAGTTTTTGTCCAGAAACAATAGAACAGTAACAAAACCATTTCTTTCTCATACATTGTCATGTCTGGATTTTTTCTTAAATAAATAAAGTGCACAAAAGTATCACTCGAGAACAAATTAAAATACATTCTTTATTTCAGGTACAAAAATTAAATAAAGTATAAATAACTAAACAACCCCCAAAGGCTTGAGTTCAAAGAAATATTCCCAGAAGTCCTCCTGTGGGCGCTGTCCCCCTGTGCAGAACAAAGGTTTTGGTTAGAGGTTTTGGTTCAGGAACAGTATCATGTTTACATTTTTTGCTTTTATTGCACATCGCCTGTGACTTAGTAACTGTCCTGCCTTTGAAAGAATCCTCTCAGCTGGCACTGATGTTGCAACTGCTTCCAGATGTTTCTTGGCAAGTTTGCTCAGAGAGGGGAATGTTTTTGAGGTGCATTGTTTTTCCACCAAAGTAGTGGATCCTGATCCCGAGGAATTGGCCTTTCTTCTGAGTACCTGCACATTTCAATTAGGGCATCAGTGCCAGTTATCCAATGCTGCTGAGATGCAAGGACTTGAGAGTCAAATTCTGTCCATATCCCACCAGGTGGGGATGCAGCAAAGTGTTTGAGCTTAATGCCGATGATGAAGATGCTGAAGTCTGACTCATTGACTGCATTTCAGTGACAAGTTGAGCTTTTACAGGCTCAACATTTGCAGAGTCACAGAATCCCAGGTTTATTAATCTAATGTCCAGGTAGGTGCTGACAGCAAAACCATAAAACGTTTCAATAGTCCCAAAACGACGGTGACATTACACTGACAGCTCAGCAGCTAGCTTGCTACCTTGGCGCTGAGACGTTTTAATGGTTCTGAGAAGAAGTGACACCAGTGGAGTCACCATTGAAATTGAAACATGCTTTTCAGTTGATATCTCCCTGGTTGCTTCCTCAAATGGTCTCAGTGCATCGATGGAGAGACTAATGACAGACCATTCTTATTCACTTAAACAAAGTGAGCTCTTTCCAAGGAGACAGAGGACTGTGGTAACTGGCTCCTTTTGCTCAATCTCACTCCATAACTCATTTAAACAGCATGCTATGGGCCCTTTAATAGCTTATGCTTAAGTTATTTAATAGCTGCAAGATCAAATGCCCTTTTCAGTTTCTACTGTAGCATTAACATTAAACACAAAGCTTTGCTCAACGCGTCTTTTGATCTAATCGATGCCTAGAAGCCTGCTCTCAAAGGAACCTTTAACTGTGTGGGAATCCCTGAGGATTAAAAATAGGAAACAAATGGCATTCTAGGTATACTGTGTAAATTTGATGTGTAGCACAATGGAGTGAATGTCAGCATGTTAAGTCCAGTCTTGGATTTCTGCTAGCTTGCATCAGCCCTTCAGACCAAATACAGTATTTGCTAATAACATCTTTATTTCTATGCACCTGAAAGCAAATCTTAGTAGAAAGTCAGTAGATCATGCACTTTAAAGAACTACACTTGATTCATGGGTGCGACTGCTTAAGTGCTACCATGTATGGTGATCCTGAAGAAGCCATGCGTAGGTGTTTTGTTTACATTCAATGGGATATTAAACTGACGCTGGCAGGATGTTGTGATTAGACACAAGAAAAAGGGGCTGTGTCCCAAATTAATAAACTAAAGTGTATTGTAGTAACTTATTTTGGAAATTACAATAAAAGCCATTGTCTGTCTCAATTACAATTAGAAATACAGCTGTTACCAGGTGCAAAAAAAGTTCATGCTTTTACCACATGGATGGATGGATGGATGGATGGATGGATGGATGGATGGATGGATGGATGGATGGATGGATGGATGGATGGATGGATAGATAGATAGATAGATAGATAGATAGATAGATAGATAGATAGATAGATAGATAGATAGATGACAGGAAGGGCATCTAGTTTAAAAACTGTGCCACATCAAATATGCAGATGAGAAGTCAGATTTACATACTGGCTTGGTAGCGGCCCCTGTTAAATGATGGCTACTTGTACTGCAGGGTACTGGTAGAACTATGCTACTGTTAGACCAATGATGAAAAAGAGAAAGAAGAAGAATTACTGATGAGTCCATGTTTAACTTGGTCTTTCAGCATTTCATTCACAAACTACTGCTTGAATCTCTAACATTTCTTTACAGTACTGGTAACTTTACTTTTATTATTGTTATTCTAAGTTTTCTGAATCTCACAGTCCAGTTAAAAGTCTTACACAAATAAAACTAATATTATCAGTATTATGTATTGCAGTGCAACAGATTTATAACCTAAACATAAAGAGAGAGTTTAATATACACTAATATTTAAATACTGACTATTAATAAGGCACATAAACTTATAGAAAATTGTCTAACAGTGTTTTGGTAAAGAATAAATACTTCAAAATGACTAAACTGTATAAAGTTACTGCAACACCTGCACTTCCTGTGTGTGGCTTTCTAGAGACTTGTTTCCTCATGTGATGAGTTCAGCACTATTGTACAGAGTCCTCACAAAGCTGTGATTAGAAATGGCTCCACTATGTAACTTACTGCACATTGGGAGATACACAGCACTGATTCTTACTATAGCATCAGGTAATTTATTACCATTTTAATTAATGCCATGTTATTAAAAATTAAGATTTTAGTTTAGTTTTCTTACAACATTTTTTTTGTCTTTATAACAGGTGTTTTTGCAGCTAAAATTGGTCCAACAGACAAAGATTCTAACATTGTTTCAAAGGAAACAGAGACTGTTACTCTAAAATGTTCATATGAATCAAGCAGCAGCAACATTCGGCTTTACTGGTACAAACTAAATCCTAAAAATGCACCACAATATTTACTGCATAAAGGTGCAAGAAGTGTTACATATCAGAGCACTCCTGATGACCCTCGATTAAAAACAGAAACAACTGGGGACTCCACTGTACTGATCATCAACAATCTAAAGCTGACAGATTCTGCTCTCTATCACTGTGCTCTTAATGAAGACACCCAGTGATACAAAACTATTGAGATGCTGTACAAAAACTCACATATTTGAAGTTCCTTAAAGCTTAGAAGATCAAAGTTATTTATTCTGACACCTTGTTATCAGCATTCACTCACATGAAAACCACACGCACACACAGACAAGACTTTTATTGTTTCTCTCTCTGTAGAAGTGCATACTGGGAGCAAGTGAGCGGAGTGGCAATGGCAGCAGGTGCAGGTGATTTCACATGGCGTCACACAGTTAAGGTGGCGTCAGAAGTTGTTGGACATGACTGTGTTATATCTGGGTCTAGAATGAACAGCGCAATTGTTGTTTTCCTAAGAACAAAAGAAAAAGCGAACAAACTAGTGGAGAACGGTGTAGTTATAAGCGGTTCACACATCAGTCTTCTTACCTTTCTTACGCCGGCAAAAAGAATCACCGTATCAAACGTACCGCCGTTCATTAAAGACGAACAGCAGAAGTTTTATCCCGATATGGAAAAATCGTTTCCCCAATGAAAAAGATCTTGATTGGGAGCAAATCTCCACTTTTAAAACATGTAGTTCTATTTAGACGTGGTGTGTACATGGTTCTTAATGATAATACAGAATTGAACCTGTACTTTAGTTTCCATGAGGATTATACAGTAGTTGCTACTACTGACACAATTAAATGTCTTGCGTGTGGCAGACCTGGGCATTTTATTACAGCATGCACATTAAAAGTCAAGAGTCAAGTCAAGAGAGGCTTTATTGTAATTTCAGCTATATGTAAGTACATATTAAAATGAAACAACGTTCCTCCAGGACCAGGGTGCAAGATAAAACAAAAAGTGCAAGACAGTACAGTACACAGTGCAGATAGACAAAAAAACGTTTCTAATCTAAAAAGTAAATAAGGGAGATAAGACTAGAGACAAGTGTTGGTCAGTACATGGTACCGAGTAAATGGTACTTGAGGTGAAAAGCATATTCTGATATGCAGTTAGCAGCATAGGGTTTTTATAGTGTTGGGTAGGCGTGTCCTTTCCCCCGGTATACATGCTGAAGCTGAAGAGGACGAGTCGCTGGACCGTGCACCCTGTACTGGTGCTGCCGTCCTCACAATACGTCTCATTGGCTCTGCTGTGTTCTGCAGCGAGAAATCGTTCTGTCAGGGTTTCCTCCAAACTAATACAAAACATCATTGTCCCATCCCTGAGTCATGCAACACCTCACCTCATCCAGGAGCAAATGACTTTGTGTGGCTTCTGTGCGAGCGATCCACAAGCACGTCTTTATCTAACTGCAGCACCTCTCTTAGCAACTTTGAGACCGATGCAGTTGAGCTCGAGCCACTGGTCTCGGGAACCCCCAGGATCCTGATATCACGCCTCCTCATCCTTCCCTCAATGTCAACACAACACACGTTTTTAAGTCAGCCACTATTACCTGTAGAGTTGTGACTTTGTCTGACCAGGAAGATAGTCCATCTACCACCTCCTTAATGGTGGTCCTCATCTGGTCGAATTCAGAATGAATCGCTGCCATGTTGTTCATGATTTCCATTTGAACTGCTTGTAGCTCAGTTTTAAGGCAGCTGAAATCTTTCACGAGTGCACTCTTTATTTCCACTTTTATCACTGCGGAGATGTCAGCTTTCAGTAAGAGAAGAATCTCTGATTTTAAAGCAGTAGCATCCATCTCCGAGGTGTCTGGGGAAGGCGTGGACAATCGAGCCTGAGAGCCAGAGGAACTTGAAGCTGAGGCTGCACAAGGCCTAGCTCTGCAAAAGCTCAAACCAAACACGTCTTATTCCATTACAAGCTCAGCAGCGCCACACAAATATACCTTATACATTTTTTACAACGCTGACTCTCGCACCCACAGTGAGAATCATACGCCTAGACCAACGCTGCGTGACTGAGCATTAAAACTCTTGTTGTCTGGTTGAGCTAGGAAGTGAATTCAGTTCTTGCATGACAAATCCTGGACAAACCATCCTACTATGACTAAAATTCTTTATGTCAACATTTTTAAAATAATTAAATCAACTTTAATTTACATGTCATTGATCAGTTGGTTTAATTTGTGTTTTTTTTTTTTAATACAAATCAAAAAAATAAAACAGATCTTGTCTAACAATTTAGTTCAGAGACAACAAAAAAAAATCAGCATTTAATATTCTAATAATAAAGTTAGTAATATTTATTTCTTTTTCTACATAAAACAAACGTTATGATGTTTTGTGTTATTGGTTATTAATACTAAAGATTGAAAGAAATTTACGTTGACATGAGATTTTCCTTGTCGTGTTGACTTTATACTCTGCACTGTTTGACTTTCCTTCACAATGACAGTGCTTTACATTTAAACATGGATTCACAAAACCTCTCGATGGCTTTTAGAATAACTCTGGCAGCATGATTTTATAAAGGTTTTTTTTGTTTGTTTTAATTGTATAAGGACAAAGTTTAAGCTAAAGGTTAGAATTTTAATAATGTGGTCTGGTATCCACACAGAAAGCTGTTTAGGTTTCACCATTTAATCACCCCGTTTCATTTCCATTTGCACACTGGGATTAGAACCGGAAGACACAGTTGATGACTTAAATGTGGGTAAACCAGGGCTCGTCGGGGATTTGAACCCGGGACCTCTCGCACCCTAAGCGAGAATCATACCCCTAGACCGAGCCAGCCTGGATGAAGTCCAGGGCATTTCTTTGACCTCCGTGGCTTAGCGTCAAAACCAGGTTGACTGGTTGCACTGGGAAGTGTATTCATGACAAAACTAAACTCAATGCAGAGCTTCATTAAAGCATTTCTAACAGTTTAAGCATGAGGTGTCATTAAAGGCATGAAGGGTATTTACATCCACATAAGCTTTACCAACTTCTACCAGTGTATCAGCATGTGTCATTTTTGTTTGATCATTAGATTTTAATGGAACACTTGATAAGTTTTTGTATAGTTCAACGAAGCATTCGACTAAATGAGGGCTCGTCCAGGATTTGAACCCAGGACCTCTCACACCCAAAGCGAGAATCATACCCCTAGACCAACGAGCCAGCAGGAACAAGAGTCTTTGTTTTACTTTGATCTGCGTGACTGACCTTCAAAACTATTGTCTGGTTGAGCTGGTAAGTGTGGTCGGTGCTTGCATTACAAAACTATCAAAACCTCCAGTATCAGTACATAGACTGGTTATAACCTCTTCTTAAAGAGTTACAACATGAAAAATATTTAAAGCTCCGAATAGTAAAAACTTCTTTTAATTAGTCAACTGTCAGGTACGGTGGCCGAAAAGTGCAAAACAAATTAACATTTTAGAAAACAAAATTACAAAAGTAAAAACAAAATTACCAGTGCCGAAACAGATTTACAAGACGTAAAACACTTTTACTAGTGCCGAAACAAATTTACGGCCAATCAGACAGAAAGGGTAGGTACAATATACAGGAAGTGCTTGTTGCTGACCTGTTGTCAATCAAACTGTTTGGCGGGGGTAAAGTGAACAGAGTTGTGTCTGGAGTTGTGACAGGAACGCTTAACAATTTTTTTTTTCATTTTGTGGAAATCATTTAAGCCAGTTGGTCCTCTTTTGTTTTTCTTGTGGTAAATCTTTAGAATTTTCAGAAGAGCAGATGGTAGAAAGAGATGCACAGGCGACGTCTAAAACACCTGGAAATGTTAATGAAAGTAATTGTAAGTGTAATGTAAATGCTAGCTGGTGATGGGTATGTTTGGCAAAAGGGGGGGGGGGGGGGTGTAAACTTTTGCGAGAGAGTTGGCAGCCCTGCCACAACACATGCTGGGACTGCTAACTTTCAGTCCATATTGTGTGGATGATCAGTTCTATTTATTCCAGCTGAACAACCTTGTCCATCGTATAAACAGTTGATGGAGTACAGAAACATCAAATCAAAAGAAAGACAGTCCTTTAGCTGTGGGCCAAAGAGACGACTCAAACAAGAAAGAAGACAAGTTCAGGTAAGGTTCCACAATATATGTTTTATCATATAAAAATGACTATTGTCAGCCAGAGAATAGGTTTACAGTTAGGCTATGTTTTAATCACTAGACCAGTTTGGTGTTGCAATTACTATGCAGCAATCATATAAATATAAGACTTTTCTAGATAAACATAGGATTGCTGGTGTCACATGGACGTGATTTAAAACCTGTAAGAGGGAAAACACTCCCATTATTTACAGCCCCTGATTTGCTGAAACTTGCTGTCCAGGAAATGAGTGTTTAACAAGGACATGGATGAAGGACCATACATCGTTTTGTTTCCAGATTGCTTCAAAGTGGTGCAAGTGCCTGGAACAGAAAGGCCATTCGTATTGGCTGAACATAAAACAAAAATAGTAAAGACATATTGCAGGATCTCTTTTTTCTTTTTAATACTTAGGTGTTTATTTAGATTTTTTTCACAATATGAACAAATACAAATAGAAAGGATGTAACACAATCCTGGTAACATTTTGGGGGGAAAAGAAAATACAAATACTATTAGTTGTTATAACAGTGTATACAGGTCCTTCTCAAAAAATTAGCATATTGTGATAAAGTTCATTATTTTCCATAATGTAATGATAAAAATTTAACTTTCATATATTTTAGATTCATTGCACACCAACTGAAATATTTCAGGTCTTTTATTGTTTTAATACTGATGATTTTGGCATACAGCTCATGAAAACCCAAAATTCCTATCTCAAAAAATTAGCATATTTCATCCGACCAATAAAAGAAAAGTGTTTTTAATACAAAAAAAAGTCAACCTTCAAATAATTATGTTCAGTTATGCACTCAATACTTGGTCGGGAATCCTTTTGCAGAAATGACTGCTTCAATGCGGCGTGGCATGGAGGCAATCAGCCTGTGGCACTGCTGAGATGTTATGGAGGCCCAGGATGCTTCGATAGCGGCCTTAAGCTCATCCAGAGTGTTGGGTCTTGTGTCTCTCAACTTTCTCTTCACAATATCCCACAGATTCTCTATGGGGTTCAGGTCAGGAGAGTTGGCAGGCCAATTGAGCACAGTAATACCATGGTCAGTAAACCATTCACCAGTGGTTTTGGCACTGTGAGCAGGTGCCAGGTCGTGCTGAAAAATGAAATCTTCATCTCCATAAAGCTTTTCAGCAGATGGAAGCATGAAGTGCTCCAAAATCTCCTGATAGCTAGCTGCATTGACCCTGCCCTTGATAAAACACAGTGGACCAACACCAGCAGCTGACATGGCACCCCAGACCATCACTGACTGTGGGTACTTGACACTGGACTTCAGGCATTTTGGCATTTCCTTCTCCCCAGTCTTCCTCCAGACTCTGGCACCTTGATTTCCGAATGACATGCAAAATTTGCTTTCATCCGAAAACAGTACTTTGGACCACTGAGCAACAGTCCAGTGCTGCTGTTTCTGGTTCAAAAGTGGCTTGACCTGGGGAATGCGGCACCTGTAGCCCATTTCCTGCACACGCCTGTGCACGGTGGCTCTGGATGTTTCTACTCCAGACTCAGTCCACTGCTTCCGCAGGTCCCCCAAGGTCTGGAATCGGCCCTTCTCCACAATCTTCCTCAGGGTCCGGTCACCTCTTCTCGTTGTGCAGCGTTTTCTGCCACACTTTTTCCTTCCCACAGACTTCCCACTGAGGTGCCTTGATACAGCACTCTGGGAACAGCCTATTCGTTCAGAAATTTCTTTCTGTGTCTTACCCTCTTGCTTGAGGGTGTCAATGATGGCCTTCTGGACAGCAGTCAGGTCGGCAGTCTTACCCATGATTGCAGTTTTGAGTAATGAACCAGGCTGGGAGTTTTTAAAAGCCTCAGGAATCTTTTGCAGGTGTTTAGAGTTAATTCGTTGATTCAGATGATTAGGTTAATAGCTCGTTTAGAGAACCTTTTCATGATATGCTAATTTTTTGAGATAGGAATTTTGGGTTTTCATGAGCTTTATGCCAAAATCATCAGTATTAAAACAATAAAAGACCTGAAATATTTCAGTTGGTGTGCAATGAATCTAAAATATATGAAAGTTAAATTTTTATCATTACATTCTGGAAAATAATGAACTTTATCACAATATGCTAATTTTTTGAGAAGGACCTGTATATACGTGTATAGTCTTTGCAGTCTTAGTACAAATATAAATTCCAATAAAAAGGTTGCCAAAAACCAAAAGAGTGTGTTTGAGATTATAGTATTCTTTTATTCCAGTCCATTCATCATTATTTGTTTCTGTTGTGTCATATGTTGTTCATTTTCTCCAATTTTTTGCAAATACTTTTTTTCTTCAGTAATTTCTTGTATAGTGTTAGTATTGTTGCATTTGTAGATAATGAAGTTAAACAGAGTTAATGTATACACTACAATCTAATGTGTATGTTCAGTGGTAAAGAAAATACATTAGGCAAATTGGCAGGCTAGCATCTGTATGATATGTAAAACATCACTATGTCTCTTTGCAGCAAGGCAGGATGCTATACATCCAGATACATTCAGCAGTGTCCATTTTACATCTCTACAATAATCCAGAGACCTGCTTGAGGATAGATTTCCGTTTGACCCGTCAGTCTGTGACACTTTTGCTGAAGATGATCCATAATCCACGGGACCATGGCTGGGGTCAGGAGTTGGAATTACTTATTTTCCTTCATAGCTTAGCCCATGGTCTTTCACTCTCTGTGGTGTCTCGAGCATTTAGGCTTCCGAAGTCCACAGTGCATTGAGTAATCCACAGATCACAAAGATCCTCAGCACACTGATTTCATTCCCAACTCAAGAGGAACTGGCCAACATAGACCAATGATTCTGTGAGCTTGCACAAAGTCCAGCTTTCCAAAATTCAGTTGGTGCAATTTTTTTTCTTTTTCTCTTTTTTGGGAGATGGTGGATATCCTTGCCTGGACAGGCCCATTACCATTCTCACACCCTACAAGCATCCTCTACGAGAACAGGTTGAATAGTGGTATAACTGTCATCATTCCAAAGCACGATGTATAGTTGAATGAACTTTCAGAATGATGAAAACATGATGGAGCTCCACACTCTTCAAGGCACTCGAGGTCAGTCCATCCTTTGCTGTACAAGTCATTGCATGCTGTGCCTATTTGCACAATCTATGCCTGGAGGCAAATGACAGTGGACATTGAGGAAAACATAAACCTCAATGATATTCAAGATAATCAGTGCTATGATGCACCAGGTGGACTAAAAAGTCATGGTAATCATATCAGAGATAAAATTGCTTCTTGTACAGTATATCAGTGCCTACATGTTTTCCACAGCACCTGCAAGAACATGACTATCTATGAACAGCATCACTCTTGAAGTGCTCTGCTAAGTTGTGGTTTTCTCAGTCACTTTTGTTTCACGTTTTCCACATTGTTCAGTTTTTTATATGTACATTATTTGTGTTTCCTGGCCTCAGCTGGGGTACAGACTCTAGACATAGAGGAATCAGATGGGCTGGGGTGTGCGGATGAATCAGATGGGCTGGGGAGTGCAGAATCTGAAGACTTTGGGAAAATGGTAGGGTTTGACATGCATGAGTCAATGAGCACAGGGGGGCAAATAGAAGGTTTTGAACCCAATGCCTCATGCATGTCCAGGTAGTAAGTCCATTTTGCTGGGGTTTCTTCTCCTTGGTCAGTACCAGAACCCGAAGGAGGCTTCCTCAGTTCCTACAGTTAAATATTTTTTTTAAATATTACAGACAAACTCACTTTATATTTTTTCTTCAAATTCTCCCATTTGTTTGAAGCTTGTTTGTGTATAACAACCTCCAGTCCCAGCTCCTTAATCAAGAACCTATAATACATACAATACAATAATCTGGGTCTCCTAATTGAGGTGGGGGTGACTTGTCCCACCTAGAAACTTATTAGTGTTTGTGTGACCCAAGTGTGTAATCAAAACCATAAATGAATGAATGTAGGCTAGAGTAATGACTCACTCCCAAGCAATGTTCCCTCTAAGCTGCGCGCATGCGCAATTGCTCACTGCTGACACGGTCTCCGCGCACAAAAAAATCCAACCGCGCACAAAAAAATTAATAACGCGTGGCCACGACTTAGAGTGGGAATGGAATGAGATCGTGGCCACGTGTTGCGAAGCCAAAATAGCAAGCGAGTTTTCGGAGGGAAAAGTGTGGACAGAATGGAAGCTGGACTACCTCAAGCGTCACATTCAGCACAAAAGTCATTTGAAAGCGGTTGAAATTGTAAGAAGATGTAAGATGGGAATGGGGATCGGTACATTGTTGGGGGAGAGCGCCAAAGACCGAGAGAAGAGGAACGAGCTGTCACTTGTAAAGAAATCCAACCCAGAGCAAGTTAAAGTTCTCATCGACAATATTCTACTAGCCATCAACATGAATGCTTCTATGCTGTTAGTTCAACAAATTCACGATCACATGGCAAAGTATGTGAGTATACCAGAAAGCTGGTGAAGCAAAAAATTATGCCTTTGAGTTTGTGAATTCAATTAATCAAATAGTGCAGAATGAGACGATGTGTAAAGTTAAAAATGCACCTTGGCACACCCTGATCATAGATGAGAGCACAGACATAACAGTGCACAAAATGCTAGTCCTGTATATTAAATACAGGGAGGAAAATAACGTCAACCATAAAATTATGTTTGGCGGCATCATCCAGCTGACAGCATGCACTGCTCACGATATTGTGCAGGCAATAACACAATTTTACACCAAGCATGAACTAGACATGCAGAGAATGGTGATGCTGACTTCCGATGGTGCCTCAGTAATGCTAGGAAAGCACAACCTAGCATTATTAAAGCGGCAAATACCACACCTAACTGAACAACACTGTGTGGCCCATAGAGAGGACTTGGGCATTGATGATGCGTCGAAAGATGTACCTTTGATGCGTGATGTGGAAACTCTTCTTAGAACGGTTTATTCCACTTTCTCTACGTAGATCCACTGTAAACAGGGGAAAATTGGAAGACCTAGCAAAGATTCTTGATGAGGATACACTGTCATTCAGGCCTCTGAACGAAGTGAGATGGCTGTCACGGTACCAAGCTGTGAATGCTGTTCTGAGGAACTACACTGTGCTGGAAGAATACTGTAAGAGAGAATCCAGTGATAACAGAGATCCAGTGGCAAATTACTGTTACAAAAAGCTGACCGATTCAAAGTTCAAAGTTACTCTCACTGCTCTGGGACATGTTTTGGGCAAGCTCTCACACTAGTGATCAATACACTTAAAGAGTGCTAATTATACTGTAACTGTACAAAAATAATACAAAAGTTCCATAGTGTAGGTGTTACTACACGTGTGATTATGGTACTTCAGAAGGGGCAGCGATAAAACATGCTACACTCTAATAAGTAATGTGTCATTTTTTCAACTACTGTGGCCTGTGGTCTGTAACACGCTTTGTGTCATTTCTGGCCACTTTTTACACAAACATGTGTAAAGTAACTCCAATAGTGGCAATTGTGTGGCAGTAGAACTGGAACACTGTACTATTGGTGACGACCGGTAGTATAAGTTACTTTGTCTGCTGTCAGTCTGTGGGATAGTCTTAGTATTTAGTACTGTAATTTCCCCATTCATATGTACAATTAATCCTGTATAATAACATGTATCTCTCCTGTTTTAATTTCATATTCTCTAAATTGTAGTGTATATTTTACTATATTTTCTTTTAGTTTTCATGTTCTTTTAGTTTTCATGTTGTTTATTTCTCTTGTTTTAATTTCATATTTCCTAAATTGTAGAACTGTGAGAAAATACATTGTGTAAAAATATATATTTATTCAATTTTACTTACATTTGTTGGATAAAATAATGGCATTTCTGACTAGAAACAGATTATTTCCCATGGAAGATTAAAAATAAATTAATAAATAAAAATATGCTTTTACCAATCACATTTATCCTATCAAGTATATCTCAGTGTCCTTATTGGTAAGTTGCAAAAGCAGTGGGCTTTCAAAATAGTTTAGTATTGAGTATGTTTTATTAATGTTTATTTAGTTCATGTTTATCAGTGTTTTGTTGTGTGTTTTATGAAGTCAAGCAAAGCTATAAAAAGTAGGTTTTAACCCTGTGACCTGTTTTAACTTACAATTGACTTAGTTAAGTAAAAAAGGAGGCACTGAATTACATTAATATAAACCTAAGTTTGCTTTTCTGTTCCTATTCAGCAATAGATGTTCTATTAAACCTGACTAGTCTTTCTTTTTATTGTTATTATTAATCGTTAGCTAACTGGCTAACCGTAAATTGGACTTTTAGTTTGGTCAAAATGGCGCCAAAACAGAATGACTGTGGATAAGGTTACCTCAGCAACCCTCTCCTCAAGTTTTCTCAAGGTATCTTTTTTTAACTGACCTATTGGGATTATGTGATTACAGCAATTGAGTAACATTATTTAAGTTAAATCTCATCATGAGAAGCGAATTTTAATCATTTTAACATTTTTTTAGCTTAGTTTAGCTCAGTTCGTTTTACTGAATCGGTTCTTTTAAATCATCCGTTTAAACAAATAGAACAACTGAATTCGATTGATTCATTAGGACTGTTAAGAGGCTGAGTGCATTCATAAGAATCGAAAGTTTGACTCCTTAATCACAGCTGCTTATTTGGCTTACATTCTACCTTAAACAGTACAACAGTGGATGCCTGGATGTAAATGCTAAACTACTTAAGGTGGAACGAAAACTTCAAATAATTAGTCAACTCAAATATCACAGTCATAACTTGCATGAATTCAGAAAGCTAATGTTATTTTTATTATTTATCCACCCTGGAAGCCAAGGTATTCACTGAAACGAGTTGTTCAGAAGAATTGAATCGAATCGTTAGCAACATTGCTTAACATTATTAGCATTTAAGCTGGTAGTGGTGGATATATTTAGGATAAGGCACAACTCTTCCCAAATTCATCATCTGATTTACTTTATTCTGGTAAAGGAAGCATTTTAGCTTGTATGCTGTAACTGTAGTTTTCATGTGACTTGTTTAATAATTTGTTAAACAGCCTATGTAAATAATTAGAGACAGCTGATGACAAATTTGGAGGAATATTAGTTGTGTTAGCTGATTACTTATTTGGTTGGTTGACTAATCAGAATGTTATTCAAAATATTAAATCTTGTAAATGTCTAATTCAGTTAATATTTTGTATTGTGATTACACAAGACTCTGAGAATCACAGTACCTTGTAATGATATATTTTTTGTCTTTCTTGTAGGACAGAAACAGACATTTTACGAGTTCTTGCAAACATCTTTAAGAATGGGAAAGAATTTTCAAAGAAGATATATTTTGTTCAGAACACTGAACATCTTATTGAAAAAACTGCAGCAGAGCAACATGGATATGTTGTAGAACGAATTCTTAAGTATAACACAGATATTCAGGAATTTATTGATGTATATTGAAATGTACACATCAAGAACTTCAACAGGTTTTAGGTGTTTTTATTTTACAACCTGTAGCAACTGAAGTCTGCTTGGCTCAGGTACTAATTTTTACTTTTTGCAAACTTGTTTTAAAACTGTACTTATTGAATTGTACATATGCAAGCTTGTTTTTGTAGTCATAAATAACAAATTGTCTATGCTCTTTTCCTGTGTGCAGTCTACTGAAGAGCTACATGATAAAGACTTGCGGACACTTTTGGAACATAAAGCATCGAAGACACTTAATGAAATCAAAACAAAAGGTGTTGTGACAGAAAAATCCAGGCTAACACTTGTCAAAGTATGCATAAAAAATCCAGGCTAACACTTGTCAAAGTATACATACTGTATTTAAATCAACACAGTATGTCCATTGTAGTTAAAGCGAGCGTAGAACCTGTTAAGCTCATCTTGCGCCAGCTTCGTTCAGCTGAGTGAGTCGATTCCTCAGTCCACGGTGATCTTCACTCATTAACTAAGATTATCACTGTTCTTAGTTAATGCCCATATTTTAGGTTTACTTACAATGTCTAACTATTTTAGTAATTAAAAACAAACAAAATAAATACACAATGTATATTTTATTGATTGTTATAATTTATATGTCCACCTCATGCTGACAGCCCTGACCCATCTAGGAATGGACTTACCAACTTCTGAAAGCATCTAGTGGTTTCTGGCAGAAAGACTAGATTCCTTAAATCCTGAATGAACATTGTTTTCTTTTATTTCATGGTAAAGACATGATGACTATGATGTAAATTCTGTGCAACCCAGGGCCACACCTCACAAACCATAATCAAATACTGATATTCTCATATCATATACTCAAATCTGTTGTGCTCTGTCATGTTACAACATTAAATATTCCAAAAATAAGAAATTCTGATGAAAATGATCATTACCAAGCAAATGTACTTTAACCACTGTGTTTAGTCTAAACATGCTAAGAAGTAACCACAGTAATACAGAGGTCAAAACAATCTAAATGTTTGTGCAGCAAAGGCAGCCTCAGATATTTGTGAGCTGTGTAAACTACTTAAACTGAAATTAATTTTAGAAACAAACTTAAATGTTTTTGGTTTATACCAGCAGAGATACTGTGCTAAAAGCTAGTTAATAGTATAGCGTATTACATATAGTATATTAATAATGAAGTATTGGTATCAGTGGCGGCTGGTGCTAAAAAATTTGAGGGGGGCGCAAACAAAACAACAAATTAAAAACAAACCAATAAAAAACAAGCCTTTAAAAGTAGCACTATTTGAACATTTTGGAAGAAATGCTGCTTCAATCTGCAACTAACTGTTTAACGTGAACCGAGCCGACGAGCCGCAGCTGAATGAATCAGTAAATGAGTCGACTCGGGGATTGTCCAATCACACGGCGTTAAAAAAAAAATAAGCCAATAGTGACACACTTCTAATAAGAGTGGGTGTATACGGGGCACAGAGAGCTGCGCCCCGGTGGAAAATTTAAAACAACCAATTAAAGAGCAGCCTCAGACCACGTGCTTGCCAAAAGTTCATTAGACACTCATTAGACCGGCGCCCCGCGCATGGGACGTGTGCATAATGTAAACAATTAAATACCAATATTTATTTATTAAAAAAATGCTATCATGACCATTAGACAAACAGTTAATTAAACCATTAGACAAACAGACTAATTTCATAACTATTTTGCAGTAAATAATTTGCTTGTTTTAACATCTTAATAATTTTAAGGGGGGCGGCGCCCCTGATTGGTATATTAATATAGAGCATTACCTTAAATAATAATATTTTTAGATTTAATGTCAAAGGGTTATTTCTTACTATATTTTACACTGCACTTTTTGACATGAAGAAAACAATGTTCATTATTTCAATAACCAAAAGCTAACCTTGTTAGTCAACAAGACATTTCCACTGCCTGTTGATTGTTAGGATTTTTGGAACTTCACATCATTATTAAACATAAATTCAATGTGAGAAGTTTTACGGCATTTTCCCACGTGGTCCTTTGTCCAAAATGGCGCATACCATGCTCCCTTTGTTCAAAATGGCTCCTACCATGATCCCTTGGTAGAGTTCCTCCAGATCCCCACCGAGGAGGGGGGAGGCGGAGCCTGGGCTTTTTAGCACATTTCATTGGCTCCACCAGCAGTGAAGGAGGAGGAGCCTAGTTGAGTTTAAAACAACCGCGCGCTCAGACGAAGGGTCTCTCTCTTCTTGGCTGGCGATCATTTTGGATTGCAGGAGACTTATATTCACAGATCATTTCTTACACTTAATAAAGTGTTTTTGAAGAGTACTTTCTGGATTCTCTGACTGCTTCTTCAGGGCCTCTCGACAAAAAGATTCGTCGTAACAGATGGTAGCAGAGGACGGTTCAAGAGGCCTGAAATAGCAGCAAAATTGATTCAGCTGATTGAGCTAAGACCGAGATTCCGAGGATCTTTTGTACTCAGTACAAGGCGCACCTACAAGGTAAACAGATGTTCTCTGTATATATTAGCTGCATTTATTATTTAGCATATTGAGTGTAAAATTGAATCTCGGAATCCGTAAGTGTCTGATTAAATTACTAAAGTATCATTAGATAGTTTAAAACTGTGAATATATGCTGGAGCTAAAAAATGTATGTTTCCTGATTGCTGAGTTTGAACCAGACCGGTCTAAATAAACTGTACAGGGCGCCATTGTGTTCGGCTGGGCCGGGCCCGGGACACTATTGGAGTGAAAGGAGAATCTGTCTGTTTTGGTAACGGGATTCACCTAATTCGATTGTTACAAATCTTAAAAGAATCTGTCTGTTTTGGCAACGGGATTCGATTAAGAAGAGTGTTCTAAATTTCAAGGAGAGTCTGTCTGTTTCGGTAACGGGATTCGCCTAATTCGATTGTTACAAATCTTAAGAGAATCTGTCTGTTTTGGCAACGGGATTTGATTAAGAAGAGTGTTCTAAATTTTAACGAATCTGTCTGTTTTGGCAACGGGATTCGATTAATTTGATTGTTCTAAATTTTAACGGGCTTGTCTGTTTTGGTAACGGAGTCTGTTTAATTAGATTACTCTAAATTCTAAATTCGGTTCATAAATAGTACATCAGGAGTCTGTTTGTCAGTGTTTCTGTGTGTATTTGTCTGCGAACCGCGGGTGAAACCGTGGGTGAGCAGTTTACTTTGTCCGTAACCTTTTGTTTGTCCGCCATGTTGCCCACGCTTTCTGTCTGTCGGCCATTTTGGCTCTGAATGCGCAGCGTGTTATCTCTGTCTGTCGGCCATTTTGACTCTGGGAGTGCAGCGTGTGTCCTTTTGTTCGTCGGCGCCATTTTGGCTCTGAATGCGCAGCGTGTTATCTCTGTCTGTCGGCCATTTTGACTCTGGGAGTGCAGCGTGTGTCCTTTTGTTCGTCGGCGCCATTTTGGCTCTGGGAGCGCTGCGCGTGCTTTTCTGTCTGTCCGCCATTTTGGCTCTGGGAGCGCTGCGCTGCTTGCCGTATTTTTGTTCATCAGCCATTTTGTCTTCGCATGCCTGGGGTGTGTAAGTTGTTGCAGATAATTTCATAATTTTATTTAATTTTATAAGCTTAAGATAACTATGAGTTAAGATGAAGTACATGATATGGTACCTTATTAAGTGTGTTTTAATGTGGGTAGCATCTGGAAGAATCCATTGACTTGCAAGCCCTGGTGAATTGTATCCGAACAATAGGTTTTAATTTTAAACTAGGAAGGAGAGCACTTAGAGTAGAATTCATCCATGTGTGAAAAGTATTATCCCTCTCTACTGAGAGGAGTAAGACATTTTCACAAGTAGTTAAGGAAAATCTCCTTAATCAGAGTTGTTATAGTGAATAAGATTAAAATTATGTGAGTAACACAGCGCTTGTTAATCGTGATAGGAGATTTGCTGGGTGTATTGGTGCATGTATTGTTGAGAGATTGTTATATTGTTTCTTTGTTTAATGTGTGGGGTAGTGCTGGACAGTGATTCGATGTCGATGTATATCGCGATGGAAAATGTTTCAATAACGGTGATATGATTTTTGGGCAAATTCGATCGGTGCGCATGCGTCGGTGCATGATGACGTACGCCGCATACACGAAGCCAGTGCTCAGTGTTACGGCTCTGTTTACACTGGTTAATGTAACAGAGTAGTTTTTAAAGCACATTTCACAGACTGTAATTTTACTTTTACTTAAGTATGTTTTGTATTAGTAATTGCTACATTTTGAATGGCATATGCTACTGAGTAAAATAAAAACGCTAAAGAGGTTGCGGCTGGGAAACTGCTGCAGTGAATTTTGCGACAGGGAGTCGAGTCTTTTGTCTCGGTTCCTTTTGAGGAGCCGTATATTTACATAACGACTCCCGGAAGAGTCGGTTCCTTTGTCTCAGTCTAAAGAGCCGTTTCATAGATTTGAGTCATTTTACGGCGCATCACTAGTGGCTATACAGTTTGAAAAAGTTTTATGTCATTTGAAATGACACATTACACATCCCTAACTGTTTTGAATGTTGTATCAACATGTTTCTTCTATTACTTGTGAATTAAAGACAACTGTTGTGAGATTTGTATCCACTCCTGTTTGCATTGCACAGAGGAGACCCCCCCTGCTGTTTGCTCTGAGTACGTTTTAAATGAGTTACTTTCTACTTTTTACTTGAGTAGATTTTTAGAGTAGTAACTTTACTTGTAATTAAGTAAAGATTCATTAAAGTAATAGTACTTTTACTTGTATACAATTTTTGGTACTCTTTCCACCTCTGATTAAGACATATGTTAATGTATTAGATTATATATTGTCAAAGCTTATGTTTATTTGAGAATGATGTCGTGTTTTTCTTGGTATACAAATGCTGAATACAAGTAAAAGGTAAAAGCTAATGTATTATTATTATTTCTACAATATTGTGTAGTTGTAAAGGGTGAGATTTCACAGACTGTTGCAGGGTTCAGAGGTTTACAGGTGAGGCCTTTCAAGGTTGATGTTTTTGGCAGTTTTTCTGAAATTTGTATTATTCATATTGATATCGGAATTATATCGTATTGACTGAAATTAGGAGTTATATCGTGATATAAATTCTAGCCATATTGTCCAGCCCTAGTGTGGGGGTTGTGAAGTTAGGAAACACGTGTCTACGTGATCCAAAAAGTTTAAAGGCCTCCATTGTAGTGTTGATACTGTATGTGCTCCCTTTTTGCAGTAAGTAGTGAATTGGAGGAGTCCCACCAGGAAGCCCTGGACGACCCTCAAGAGGCGGAGCTAAAGTGACGTCACGAGTGACTAACATTATCTGCGACTCCCTATCTCTGAGTCGTGACATTTTCCCAGAACCAATTGTTACCTGTGGTGTAGGTGGTGAGCAATTTGACTTTTTGATTGACACTGGAGCTACAGCTTCGGTCATCACTGGTAAGCCCAATTGGATTCCTCCGCTTACGTCAAACACAATCACCACCGTTGGATACTCGGGAACAGCGCAGACCCAATATTTCACCACCCCAATGGTTCTGGAAATTGGAAAACTACGACTAACCCATTCTTTTTTATATTCCCCAAATTGTCCTATTTGTCTGTTGGGTAGAGATGTATTGTGCAAGTTGTCAGCCACTGTCTATTGTACCCCACAAGGTACAAAGTTAGTTTTACCAGGCCAGGAGCCTACTCCAGAGGCCAGAATTTGTGTAATGCAGCCTGTTTCTGAGCCAAAACCTCAGTCCTGCGACATCTATTGGGCTAGATTGACCGCACCCGACAAACAAGGTAACACATCCAATTTAATGTATGTATTTAACATGTGGAAACCTTGGTTGATGGCACAAGCCTGCTTGGTTCCGCCCCAAGACACATACCATTGTACCTTGCACTACACCAGAGACCCTGATGACCTCTATGATGACTTATGGAAACAAAACATGGAAGGATTAAATAACCAATTGTGTAGTGTAGTCATTTTCTTAGGACCAGAGGGAGTAGCAGCAGCGGTGCAGCTAAACCAGGAGCAGAAAGAATACTTCAGAATGCATCCGGACATCTCTCAGGCACCACATGTCTCCTTGCTGTTGGCTAAAGGTTCTGAAGCTAGATCCCTTGGTCCTATGGTATGTCTTGCACAGACCCTGACATATGCACCGACGGACGTTCCATATCTGTCACGAACTCAGGACAGTAAGTATTGGAAAATTGACTGTAAGTGTGTGGACAATGTACATTATGAGCAGGTTTCCCTCCCACGTCACCATGGACGAGAACACACAGATCACCACCTGGCTGATCAGATGCTAAAGACTGTCCCTACTTCTTTATGGACCACCTCCAAGATAGACGTAGGGCATGTAAAACATCATGTCGCCCCTATTTCTCTGAAACCTGAGGCGGAGGTCGTGTATAAAAGGCAATACCCACTCTCTGCTGAGGCAGAGACTGGCATTGCCCCCACTATACAAGGCCTATTGGATACTGGGGTCTTAGTCCCGACCCAATCAAATTGGAACACACCCATACTTCCAGTCAAAAAGCCGGACAAGGACGAATACAGGATGGTACACGACTTGAGACTGATCAATCAGGTGACGGTCACTGAAAACATACCGGTCCCGGACCCCTACAGATCACTACAGAACTTGACCCCTGAACACAAGTTCTTCACAGTTATTGACTTAGCCAATGCTTTCTTCTGCATACCAGTACCATCGCATTTAGCAAATATTTTTGCTTTCACATATCGGGGACAACAATACACCTACACTAGATTACCACAAGGTTACAAGGACAGTCCCGGTATTTTTAACAAGTGTCTGAAACAAGATCTTTCCCAGCTGCTGACTGACCAATTGCTGGACACTGACACAGCACTAATTCAGTACGTAGACGACCTACTTATTGCCTGCACTGACTCACGCACCTGCCTGACAGACACCCAGACAGTCCTTTGTAGGCTAGCACAAACAGGATATAAAGTCAACAAATCCAAATTACAGGTTTGCCGACCCGTTGTCACCTTCTTAGGTCGTTGCATTTCTCCAAAGGGACACACATTGACTTTGAAAGCTGTACAAACTATCCGAGCCTTCCCTAAACCTAAAACAGTCAGCCAGATGCTATCTTTTTTAGGTCTGACAGGCTATAGTAGAAATTACATCCCAAATTACACTGGCCTAACCTCACCACTGAGGTCTGAAATGACCAGATTGGGTCAACGTAACCTCACTGCTCTAATTGAGTGGAATACCAACCTGGAAGCCAGTTTTGTAGAAGTAAAACAGGCACTCGCACTTGCAGAACATTTGCAGCCCCCTGACTACACTAAACCTTTTTATCTGGATGTCTCTGAAAAAGAGGGCATTGTAAATGCTGTTCTTTTTCAGAGAGGGGGGAGCAATGGGGAAAGACAAATTCTCCAATACCATAGCTCAAAATTGGATCCCGTAGTACAGGGACAGCCACAATGTACTAAACATTTGGCAGCATTAGCCACAGCAGTGGACAAAACAGCCCACATTGTTATGTGTCATCCTTTGGTAATCAACACATCGCATGGAGTGGTAGCATTCCTGACCTCAGCTGCGTTTACACTATCTAATGCTAGGCGTTCAAAGATTAGTGACACCCTGCTTCAGCCAAGCATCACCTTTGCACCTGCAAAAAACGGTTAATATGACCAGCACACTTCCTGGTAGAGTAGACGAAGATGAGTTACACATCTGTGAATTAGTAGCTAGTAAAGCGCTAAGGGTTAGGGAGGAACTGAGCACCGAACCTCTAGGAGAAAGAGACATGGACCTGTACTGTGATGGATGCTGCTACAAGAGCAATGAGGGGTTGGTGGCCTCATATGCGGTGGTAAGTGAAAAACAGGGACAGTTTGAGACCTTAGAGGATGGAATCATACCACAACCAGCTTCCGCCCAGCTGGCAGAAATCACTGCTGTAACTAAGGCATTGAAGCTGTCAGCTGGTAAAAGGGTTAACATCTACACTGATTCAGCCTATGCACACTCAGCCATACATGTAGATGGACCTCAGTGGCTCCGACGTGGCCTAGTCACCTCACAGGGCACCCCTATTAAACACATGACTGAGTTACAGGAACTGTTAACAGCAGTACACCTACCAAAGCATGTAGCCGTAATAAAGTGTAAGGGACATTCCAATTTGAAAACGAAGGTAGCCCAGGGAAACAATGCAGCCGACTTAGCAGCTAAAGCAGCTGGGGGTTATGTAAGACAGCTGGTAGCACTGACGACACTGAGTCTGCCGGAACTTACAGACACTCATCTTAGACAGATACAAGAGAGGGCAGGAGCGTATGAAAAGAATAGTTGGTTACAGAAAGGGGCAAAAGAGGTAGACGGAATCTGGAGGAATCACGAAGGGAAGATAGTGGCACCAGGGGCCGTATTAAAGCTGCTCTTAATCGAAGCCCATGGTCCCACCCATGTAGGGACAAAAACCATGCTGCACCACCCTAGGGCCAATTGGTGGCATCCAAATCTAGCAGACATGGTTCAGTTGCATGTGAGAGAGTGTGGGGCGTGCCAGGAAAATAATCCGAAACCAACCTACAGGTTACCTATCGGAAACAGTACCAGACGCACCTTTTAAGGAAATTTGTATTGATTACACTGACATGGGTCCAGACAGAGTGGTGAAGGGTTATCGTTAACTACTGGTAATGATCGACAGATACACAAGGTGGGTGGAAGCCATACCCGCCAGGCGTGAAGATGCCAAAACTGTAGTGAAATGGCTTAAGACCGAATTGATTCCAAGGTATGGTGTACCTACAACAATCAGGTCGGATAATGGGACCCACTTCAGCAACAAGCAACTACAAGAAGTGGAAAAAGCCTTGGGAATAACCCATAAATTTGGCTCAGTGTATCATCCGAGTTCGCAGGGTATTGTAGAAAGAGCCAATCAAACAATCAAGACCAAATTGGCCAAAGCCTGCTATAAATCCAAGATGACTTGGGTTGAAGCATTACCATTAGTGCTCATGTCCATGAGGAGCTCCCCTAGGGGGGACTCTCATTACTCACCTCACCAGCTGCTGACTGGTCGACCCATGTCAGGTCCGCCACGAGATAGAGCAGTAGGCAAAATGTTAGATTTGTGGGATGAAGAGTTGGACAATTACATGGAAGCTTTAAGTAAGTTTGTTGTCAGTATCTCTCCCCAGAAACCGAAAGAAGGAGAGGAACGAGTACCATTGCTGTCTGAGGTGGAACCAGGACAGTGGGTCAGGATCAAGGTACACAAAAGGAAGTGGGATCAGCCGAGGTGGACCGGACCTTGGGAAGTGACTGAAGCTACTTCACATGCAGTCAGAGTAAGAGGGAAGAAAGGTAACAACTGGTATCATCTGAGCCACTGCGTCCGTGCTGAACCTCCGACCAGAACCCTCGCAGAGACTGGACAGGATCTGCAGGCACCCATCCTTGAGGGTGATTCTTAAGTCTGCTTAAGACGGGTCAGACTAGCAAGAGAAAGGGGAAAAGTGGTAGGCTAACCAAGGTGGTGAGTATAACGCAAATTGAGATTTGACCTTAGATACGGGAGTAGCCCAGTAATAACCATGAGGTGTTTAACTTTCAGAGGACTGTGTCACCTGCTGGGACTTTTTGAATTGTGCGACTTTGCGAGTATAACTGCTCCGGGGTCGAGACCAAAAAGATCCCTTGAGCAAAACCATAGAATCCCCACCAAGTGCTTCGAGATTGAGATAGATTACAACCGATCCACCAATGTGTTGTTTGATGTGTGCAGAGTAGTGGATTGTGGTAAAGAAAATAGGTGGAGGGGTCATCATATTTATGGCTGCGCCTCCTATCCCTCACCAGAACCCTACTGTCCCACTTGGGGATCAGTGTTCACACATTCGAACCCAAACTATAAATTTCATTATGACCCGACGGCCCGTTCATCAAGGGGGCATGCATTAGGTTTGGACGACAAGCCCCGAGCCTATCTCGGCACAAAACTTCAGTTGCGAGGAAAGACAGTTCTCCTAACCCTACCCAAGCTATCTAGCTTTGGGTGGGGTCCCCAACTTAATTACTATTTTACCTTAGGAGTAGATGTACAAGGCGAGGACCCATTGGGCATAGTGTGTATAAAACCTAAGACGACCATAGTTACGAACAACATAACTGACAAGATAGAGGACCTAGGGGAAAGTAGTCAGGAGCCACAGCCGGTTGCCATAGCGCCAACAGGAACAATGACCTGGCGCGATCAGTTAGCGGTGGAAACTGGGTATGAGGAGCCTAACGTGGTTAGAATGGGTCAGATTTACAGTAAAGAGCATAGATGTTAAAGATTGTTTTGTATGTGCAGCTGCAAAACCTAATTTGGCCACTCATCCAGTAATTTCAGGTAATTGGACATGCCTAATCTCATTGTTCAATGAGATTGCGCCAGTAGGGTGTGGGGACTTGTCCATGTCCCACCCAGTAACTCAGGAACCAACCCCAACTAACATCAAAGCCTATAAAGGCAATTACACCTGTTTCAGGCGCAACAAACCAGGACCGATAAACAGGGGACATTTTTCAGAAGGATGGTGTAAGGAAACCATTATCCTGGATAGTGATGGGAATTATACAGGCAGCCAGCTGAATGCACTAAAATTCAGTAGGGCGGATTTAGTATGGTTGTGTGGAGATATGAGAATCCGGCGAAGGTTGCATGGGAATTGGTCTGGGGAGTGTGCGTTGGTCTTTCTGATTATGCCTTTCAGAATTTACAAGCAGCACGGAGTGGAGGATGCCGCTGACGTCCTGACCAATCACCACAACCATCGAAGAGACACCCGAGAGGTCAAACCTGGCGGATCCTTCGACAAGACCGTGTGGATTGATGGTATAGGGGTCCCAAGGGGGGTCCCAGATGAATTTAAGGCTAGGAACCAGATTGCTGCAGGGTTTGAAAGTGCCCTCTTTTGGTGGGTAACTTTCAATAAGAATGTAGACTGGATAAACTATCTCTATTACAATCAGCAGAGATTTGTTAATTTCAGTGTTCAGGCCATTGAGGGACTGAGAGACCAGCTAGACCAGACTTCTCTTATGACCATACAGAATAGAATGGCGTTGGACATGCTGTTGGCAGAGAAAGGTGGAGTTTGCCAGATTGTGGGTTCATCGTGTTGCACCTTCATCCCCAATAATACTGCACCCGATGGTAGTGTGACACGAGCTTTGGAAGGATTGAGGGCTTTGTCACGAGAATGGAAGGAAAATTCAGGGATAAACAATGAATGGGTTAAGTGGCTAGAAGGGATGTTTGGGCCATGGAAGGAAGTTATTACGAGTTTGGTGATGTCAGTATGTGTAGGATTGGTAATTTTAGTGATATGTTGTTGTTGTGGTATCCCGTGCATCAGGGTATTAATAGAAAAATTTGTGATAGAAGTAGTGTGTAGAGGAAGCAGAGGGGGGCAGGATCCACCAGTTATCCAGATGATGTTGGCTGATTTGTCTAGATATCATGTAGATGATGATGAGGAGGATACCCTTGAAGGTGGGCCGGAAGACCCACTTCGAGCGGCATAAGTGCTACTAACTCTGCTTAATTAAAGGTAAAACCGACCAGAGAAAATGAGGAGAGAGGACCAGCACTACGGATCATACACCGTGAGGAAGGAAGGAGACGTGGAAGGACTGGCAGAGACAGACTTCGTGGGAATTGGAAGACCCACTCCGAGGGACAGAAGTGCCACCAACTGGACCCGCCTACAGGGAACAAAACACAGCAGAAAGCCCGACGAAACCAACCATGCGGAAGAAGAGTCCAGAGGAGCCACCGGAACAAGAAGAAGAGAAAGGATTTGGTTAGACTAGGAGGGAAAAACATAAACATATAGTTCGCAGACACGCAGATCATCTTTGAAAACACTAGTTAAGTACAACACACATAGTTTAGCTACAAAACGCAAGGGGTTAGCTCAGGATTGTGTACGATGTATATATGTTTGGTACTCTGCTATTTTTAGAAAAGATATTCTCTGTGTTTCATCGTTTAAATGTTTGTGCCGCTGCGGAAACAGGTAAGACCGACAGGGGAGAATCCATGAGACAGTAGAAGCTATGCAGAGAAACAGGAGCTATGGGCCCCTTCTGAATATCTGCAGCTCCGTCCGGTGGAGGGCAACCTGAGCGGACTTCCTGTAGAAGCTACGCACCCATTGTTTTTATTTTTTCTTCTCTTTTTGATTTCCTATTTTTTAAATTACTTTATTTTGATTTCCTGTTTTTATTATTTTTTGTTGTTTGTTTGTTTGTTTTAGGGTTAGGAGCTGTTGCGATAGGTACGGTTCCTTTAGTTTAACTGGTAGCCTTTTTATTTTTAGATACCTTTTATTGTAAAAATTCAGCCCAGTGGCCATGTAAGTCAGAAGGGGTTAAATTGGGGGTTGCTGACGGCTATCCTTTTCTCCTGGAATCTAGAAACACCTAACCTAAAGTTAAAAGTTAATGTGAAAGCATTAAGATGCTTGTTAGGATTTTCGGAACATAAAAAACGTACATTTAATATGGGAAGTTTCCCGGCATTCACCCACGTGGTCCTTTGTTCAAAATGGCGCCGGCCATGTCCCCTTTGTTCAAAATGGCACCGGCCATGCTCCCTTCCTGACTCCTACCGAGGGGGGGGGGGGGAGGCGGAGCCCTGGGCTTTTTAGCACATTTCATTAGGCTTGTTCGAGATGAACTGCGCCTCGCCTTGGTGGTCAGCGAGAGCAGCAGGTTGCAGTTGGGGGAGGAGGTTAAAAGAAAGCCGTCAAGTCGGACAGTCGCCACCTGCAACAAACGTGAGCTATGGCGGATCTCGCGGCGTTTGCGTTCTTCGCGGCTGATGAACTGGATGCAATAGAAATCCCTTTGCTTTTGCGTGAAATCGAATATGATGAACAACGAAGGTGAAACAGCGATTATTTAATCATCTATAAACTAAACTAAACATTTTTGATCACTGAGCAGATTAAGCTCCGCGTTTGTTTGCCAAATCCACAGTGGTGACTTTAAATGACCACAAAGTGTCAAACTAATTTTCTGTAAAATCTGTAAATAAGTATAGTTTTACTCATCATTCATTTATCTTGTAGATTGGTGAAAAAGAAAAGTTCTAACAAACATGTTATCAAACACATATTTATGTTATTGAATAGATTAAATATTTGTCTACAACAATTTAAATGAATAGATCTAAACTAAGTAGTCTGTTTTTCAAGACTGTCTATTGAAACATTTCACATGAAAACGTGTGAATACATAATTCCAAATATACGATTTGTTTAAGTTAGAATCAGTGAATATGATAATCATAAACAATGTAAAAGTGTTTTAGAAATAATTAGATGGAAATTATTAAGTGCACTCAATCAGACCTTAATCATTGTGGTTGTGTATATGGTAAATTGACTGCAATTATATTGTGTCAAAGTCCAAACTGTCTACATAATTATTTTGTCTATGTAAGGACTTAATCACATTTACCCTTCCTTAGGCATGTTCCAAAAATACAACATTTTGTAGAGGATGTTGTCCCCCTCTACAGTCTTTCAGAATTTAGAGGTCATTTCAGACTCTCCAAAGGACAAGTGGAGGTACGTAGACTATGTGGAAGCCACATAATCATTCAGATGGTTTTAATGTTATCATGATAACTGTCTTTTCTCTCACTTACTATTTAGGATCTTATAAACACCCTTGGCCCTGTCTATATGAATCCACAGCAAACAAAATTGCCACTGACAAAGAGTGTCCTAGCCTGTCTATGGACACTGTCCAACCAGGAGTCATATAGGGGTATTTCAGACCGATTCAATATCACAAAATCCACTCTTGCCAAACATCTCCATGAGTTTTGTACTCTGGTAAATACACACATGGCACAGCACATTTCCTGGCCTTTAGGACAAACCCTGCACAATTCTTTGTTAGGCTTTCAAGCAGCTGGATTTCCAAACACTATTTGTGCAGTAGATGGATGCCACATTCATATTCAGAAGCCACACTGTGAAAACCCCCTGGCATATTTTAACAGGAAACAGTTCTATTCTATCATTCTCACTGGATTTTGTGACAGTCGCCGGCGGTTCACCCACATCAGCGTGGGTCATCCTGGTAGCTGGCATGATGCCAGAGCCTTTCGCCTCACAGAGGTTGCTCATCTTTTGGAAGAAGATCCCCTGTCCCTGGTCCCACACGGGATGTATATAATTGGGGATTCGGCCTACCCTCTGTTGCCCCAACTGATGAGGCCTTACAGAGACAATGGGCACTTGACAGCTAGGCAGAAGCGCTTTAATAGAAAACTAAACACTGCCCGCGTGGTCATTGAGCATGCTTTTGGCATTCTAAAGGCAAAGTTTAGGAGACTCCAATGCCTGCACATGAAAAATGTCCAATCCATCAGCTCAGCAGTGTCAGCTTGTTGCATTTTACACAATGTTTGCTTGGAGCCAGGAGACCAAGGTGATGATGTGCAGGATGAAGAGGATGATGAACAGCATCCACTTCAACCTCACAACCAAGATGCAGTTCATTATAGAGACATGATTTGTTCACATATCTAAATATTCATCACCATATTCTTTTTCATTTATCCCACGTTTTTTTTTTTTTTTTTTGTGAGCTGGTGGGAATTATACCACAGGGTGATGTGAAGCACTTTTTATCCACCATAAAATGTAGCATAGATGTTACACACTTCTATTATGGCTAGACTAATAGACATTTAGGTCATTCAATTTTTAAGTGCCTCTCCATCATCAAGACTCCTGCTGTGCCTCCACGTGGCAGCTCATGGAAACTGGGTGACTAGCACCTAGGCTAATTCAGCAGGGGATCTCGGAGTACCAGTGGTCCCCAGAGGTGCAGTCACATTAATTTGGATTGTGACCAGCCAACCACTGCCCTGTTGTGGGGACAAAGATTTGTGGTGAATATTTAAATGCAATGCATTATTTAAGAGGAAAAAAAAGAAAAGTGCACAGTTAGTCTGCAAAATACTTTATTGTGTTGAAGCATTGCTTTCCAGTAGCTTGACAATAGTTTCTTGTTGTCTTGAAATATCTTTTAATTGTTCAACAATTTGTCCAAGGCACGTAAAAAATTTTTTTTCAAAGCCTCTTCTCCTCCTCTCTTTCAGCCTCCTCCACCTTTCCAGGTCTGGCCGCACCAGGGACTCCAATGCAACAGTCCCTCTTTCTGCATGGGCCTCATAGGTCTCATAAAAAGAAGGTTGACTGGTTGACCTTCTCCTGCTTGTTGCCTGGTTCTCTGTGCTAGTCGAAGGACCAGGCTGCTCCTCACTGACAGGACTGTTAGGTTGTGCATGAGAGGGGCACGGTTGCGCCCTTTCAGTGGATAAGGGCAGGTTGGACGAGGTCTTGTCTGGGAATAAACTTGTTGAGTAGAGAGTGCCTGGTGGTGCACTACCTACCCCTGATGTCCCAAACAGGTCTTCCATTTGCTGTAAAAAAAATAAATAAATAAATAAAATTAAATAATTCATCATTTTTATCCACTAATATTATACTTATATTATTATTTTATACTTATTATTACTTAGATTAGATTTAAATGTATATCAGGACATAAGGTTTGGACACAACAAGGAATGTGAAATGTTAGTAGTAAAATAAGTGTCTAAGACTTGTAAAATTCATCATATACTTACTGTGTAATATTCCCAGGTGACTTTTGCCTCACCAGTTGCCCGACGTCGGTCTTTGGCCCTCTTGTATGTGGTAAGCATGTTTCCCAGCTTTTTTCGTATTTTTTCAGCTGACAAATTGTAACCTTTTAGTTGAAATTCTTGGTGTAGTTTTTTGTAAAAGGCCGTCTTATTGCGGAAATACAGCTGTTGATAAGTTCTTGTAAGGTCCAGCAGTAGAAGTGTGGTCCTGTGTGTCAGTTCTATGAAACATAATTGTCACGTATTTTCATGAAAACATTTTTTTTTTTTTAATATAATTATTTTAATCAAATAGTGTACCCTGTTGTGACTCTTGGCTTCCCAACAGGTTGGATGGTGATAACAGCTGCTCTGACCCTAGTCTGGCTGGAGGTGATGGCTGGTAGGTGTCTCTTATTGGAGTGGACAACTGGGTGAAGGTAGCTGGGGATTTGACCACAACTGTGGGTGTAAGGGAGGGAGGGGGCCTGGTTGCAGGAGTGGAGGACTGGGTGAAGGTAGCTGGGGATTTAAACACAACTGTGGGTGTAAGGGAGGGAGGGGGCCTGGTTGCAGGAGTGGAGGACTGGGTGATGGTAAGTGGGGATTTGACCACAACTGTTGGTGTAAGGGAGGGAGGGGGCCTGGTTGCAGGAGTGGAGGACTGGGTGAAGGTAGCTGGGGATTTGACCACAACTGTGGGTGTAAGGGAGGGAGGGGGCCTGGTTGCAGGAGTGGAGGACTGGGTGATGGTAAGTGGGGATTTGACCACAACTGTTGGTGTAAGGGAGGGAGGGGGCCTGGTTGCAGGAGTGGAGGACTGGGTGAAGGTAGCTGGGGATTTGACCACAACTGTGGGTGTAAGGGAGGGAGGGGGCCTGGTTGCAGGAGTGGAGGACTGGGTGAAGGTAGCTGGGGATTTAAACACAACTGTGGGTGTAAGGGAGGGAGTGGGCCTGGTTGCAGGAGTGGAGGACTGGGTGATGGTAAGTGGGGATTTGACCACAACTGTGGGTGTAAGGGAGGGAGGGGGCCTGGTTGCAGGAGTGGAGGACTGGGTGAAGGTAGCTGGGGATTTAAATACAACTGTGGGTGTAAGGGAGGGAGGGGGCCTGGTTGCAGGAGTGGAGCTCTGGGTGAAGGATGAATCAATAGTAGAGGCTGCAGAGACAGTCAACAAGACCACTTTATAAAAATACTACAAAGAAAAAGCATTCAAAAACTGTGATGTGATTGTTTAGTATAAATAAAGAGTGTACCTGGTTCATAGCTTTTTGTATTCCCTGCAGTTCTTATTTGAGTCATTGTGTTAGCTAAATACTCTTTATCTGCAAAAGTATATCAAAGTAAATAAAGTATTCCTAAAACCATTACAATGGTATCATGCATTTTTTGTTTACTCACCATGTTTCAGCCTTTCTGCAACAGTTTTTGGTACACATAGGGTGATATTCCCTTGGCTGTCCTTTAAATTGATAAGTACATTGTCCATGATGTGACATTATAGCACATGTAACATGAAACAGTGGCCTTATATACCAAAAGGATTAATGGATAAATAGTGCACACCTGTTTCAAAGGTGTAGATCGTTATTCCAATTAATTTGTATTGGTGCCAAATTGCCTCTCAAAACACATCTTTCCATTAAGTATTAATTGCTTTAGTGAGTGGTCTTTAGCCTACACAAAATGAACACATTTCAATTAGCGGTGAATGCCATTGTGCAGCCGTGTTGTGTATAGACTGCAGTTTAAAAAAAGTGAATATATTTATAAATTAACCGCATTAGTGATGAAATTAGTTTGATAATTGCTGGGATAAAAAACTAACCTTTTTATGACTAAACACAACATGCAACAGGGAAATATTGGATGTTACCATGGCATGCGAAAGTTTAGGCACCCCTGGTCGAAATTACTGTTACTGTAAACAGTTAAGCAAGTTGAAGATGAAATGATCTCCAAAAGGCATAAAGTTAAAGATGAAACACACTTTTCAACATTTTAAGCAATTTCAGTGTATTATTTTTTTTATTTTTTTTTTTTTTTTTTAGTATTATTTTATTTTTTTATTTTACTATTTTAGAGTGGAAAAAGGAAAGGAGTATGTTGCAAAAGTATGGGAACCCTAGGAGGTTTGAGCATAACTTTAATCAAGGTCTCAGACCTTAATTAGCCTGTTAGGGTTATGGCTTGTTCACAACTGAAAAAAACTGTTTTAAATGTAATTATGAAATGGCAGTTTCTGAATAATCCAGTTTTACCATGGCCCTCACAGTCCCCTGATCCGAACATCATTAAAAATCTGTAGATGGATCTCAAAAGAGCAGTGCATGCAAAATGGCCCAGGAACATCACAGAACTGGAAGACTTTTGCAAGGAAGAATTGGTGAAAACCCCTTAAACAAGAATTAAAAGACTCTGCTGTGATACTTGCCAAAGGGGGTGCTACTAGGTACTAACCATGCAGGGTACCCAAACTTTTGGTTTATATAGATAATTTAGATAATTTTATCTTCAACTTGCTTAACTGTTCACAGTAACAGTAATTGTGCCCACATACTCGCATGCCACTGTATTTTATAGATGCATTGTTAAACGGTATACTTCAGTATGCTCACCGATGTGCCCAGTATGAATCACTAATGAATAATGTGGTTAATATGTACATTTGTACAATTGTGTGTGTTTGTGCTTCTTCAAGCACTGACAAATCAGTTATTTAGGCATTGATGGTGAATAGTGGCTGTGGTTTATTGAAGATGAATCTCTTAACACAATCATCTTCTGAACAAGATTGTTTTGTTCTTCCAGAACAGGTTTTTGTAAAGAAACATGACACCATGCTCATCCACACAGCTTTATTTATGTAGCATATTTTAAAATGTTTACAAAGTTTACAGAGAAGAATGAAAAATAAATCAAAGTGTAATAGTGATAGTGGTATTAAAACATTTAAGATATAAAATATTAAAGAAATTCAGATTGCATTATATTAATACAATTAGAAGACAAGGACCATCAGAAGTTCTAGAAAAACATCAAGATAAAAAGATCTGTTACATTAAAGAAATATCAGGTAGCCTACTAGAGTCTTTGCATGATATGGAATGATAATTATAAAATATGTTGCAATTTGTACGAAAATAAACTGTCATGCTACTAGAAAGCATGATAGTATTTCGCACATATCGGGTCTTTAAGACAAATAAACTGAGATTTACATTTTAGAATGAAATGAAACAACCGCCAGAGGATTCAGCGGAGCTTCTAGCCAATGAGGATTAAGCTCTGTCGTCATCAAGCCGTCTCTCAGGCAGCGCAGCCCGTGGAGAGCAACTGCAGCGACCGGTTCCGCCGCCTGCAGCCGCCGCGCTCTCGCGAGATTATCACCAGTCTGTCATCGTGACGCGCCGGTGGCGCCGACGCAAGTCGGACAAAAAAAACTTACCGGCATGCACCGTACCGAGCCAGGCGGCGATCGGTCTGCGCAGCGCCGGGTTAAGTCGAACAAGCCTATTGGCTCCACCAGCAGTAAAGGAGGAGGAGCCTAGCTTAGTTTAAAAAACCGGCGCGCTCAGACGCACGGTCTCTTTTGGCTGGCAATCATCTGGATTGCAGGAGAAAGGAGCGCCGATCGGCTTAGCTCTGACATATATTCACAGATCATTTCTTACACTTAATAAAGTGTTTTTGAAGAGTACTTTCTGGATTCTCCGACTGCTTCTTCAGAGTCTCTCGACAAAAAGATTCATCCTAACAATATATATATATATATATATATATATATATATATATATATATATATATATATATATATACAGTGTATCACAAAAGTGAGTACACCCCTCACATTTCTGCAAATATTTCATTATATCTTTTCATGGGACAACACTATAGACATGACACTTGGATATAACTTAGAGTAGTCAGTGTACAGCTTGTATAGCAGTGTAGATTTACTGTCTTCTGAAAATAACTCAACACACAGCCATTAATGTCTAAATAGCTGCAACATAAGTGAGTACACCCCACAGTGAACATGTCCAAATTGTGCCCAAAGTGTCAATATTTTGTGTGACCACCATTATTATCCAGCACTGCCTTAACCCTCCTGGGCATGGAATTCACCAGAGCTGCACAGGTTGCTACTGGAATCCTCTTCCACTCCTCCATGATGACATCACGGAGCTGGTGGATGTTAGACACCTTGAACTCCTCCACCTTCCACTTGAGAATGCGCCACAGGTGCTCAATTGGGTTTAGTCCATCACCTTTACCTTCAGCTTCCTCAGCAAGGCAGTTGTCATCTTGGAGGTTGTGTTTGGGGTCGTTATCCTGTTGGAAAACTGCCATGAGGCCCAGTTTTCGAAGGGAGGGGATCATGCTCTGTTTCAGAATGTCACAGTACATGTTGGAATTCATGTTTCCCTCAATGAACTGCAGCTCCCCAGTGCCAGCAACACTCATGCAGCCCAAGACCATGATGCTACCACCACCATGCTTGACTGTAGGCAAGATACAGTTGTCTTGGTACTTCTCACCAGGGCGCCGCCACACATGCTGGACACCATCTGAGCCAAACAAGTTTATCTTGGTCTCGTCAGACCACAGGGCATTCCAGTAATCCATGTTCTTGGACTGCTTGTCTTCAGCAAACTGTTTGCGGGCTTTCTTGTGCGTCAGCTTCCTTCTGGGATGACGACCATGCAGACCGAGTTGATGCAGTGTGCGGAGTATGGTCTGAGCACTGACAGGCTGACCTCCCACGTCTTCAACCTCTGCAGCAATGCTGGCAGCACTCATGTGTCTATTTTTTAAAGCCAACCTCTGGATATGACGCCGAACACGTGGACTCAACTTCTTTGGTCGACCCTGGCGAAGCCTGTTCCGAGTGGAACCTGTCCTGGAAAACCGCTGTATGACCTTGGCCACTATGCTGTAGCTCAGTTTCAGGGTGTTAGCAATCTTCATATAGCCCAGGCCATCTTTGTGGAGAGCAACAATTCTATTTCTCACATCCTCAGAGAGTTCTTTGCCATGAGGTGCCATGTTGAATATCCAGTGGCCAGTATGAGAGAATTGTACCCAAAACACCAAATTTAACAGCCCTGCTCCCCATTTACACCTGGGACCTTGACACATGACACCAGGGAGGGACAACGACACATTTGGGCACAATTTGGACATGTTCACTGTGGGGTGTACTCACTTATGTTGCCAGCTATTTAGACATTAATGGCTGTGTGTTGAGTTATTTTCAGAAGACAGTAAATCTACTCTGCTATACAAGCTGTACACTGACTACTCTAAGTTATATCCAAGTTTTATTTCTATAGTGTTGTCCCATGAAAAGATATAATAAAATATTTGCAGAAATGTGAGGGGTGTACTCACTTTTGTGATACACTGTATATATATATACAGTGTATCACAAAAGTGAGTACACCCCTCACATTTCTGCAGATATTTAAGTATATCTTTTCATGGGACAACACTGACAAAATGACACTTTGACACAATGAAAAGTAGTCTGTGTGCAGCTTATATAACAGTGTAAATTTATTCTTCCCTCAAAATAACTCAATATACAGCCATTAATGTCTAAACCACCGGCAACAAAAGTGAGTACACCCCTTAGTGAAAGTTCCTGAAGTGTCAATATTTTGTGTGGCCACCATTATTTCCCAGAACTGCTTTAACTCTCCTGGGCATGGAGTTTACCAGAGCTTCACAGGTTGCCACTGGAATGCTTTTCCACTCCTCCATGACGACATCACGGAGCTGGCGGATATTCGAGACTTTGCGCTCCTCCACCTTCCGCTTGAGGATGCCCCAAAGATGTTCTATTGGGTTTAGGTCTGGAGACATGCTTGGCCAGTCCATCACCTTTACCCTCAGCCTCTTCAATAAAGCAGTGGTCGTCTTAGAGGTGTGTTTGGGGTCATTATCATGCTGGAACACTGCCCTGCGACCCAGTTTCCGGAGGGAGGGGATCATGCTCTGCTTCAGTATTTCACAGTACATATTGGAGTTCATGTGTCCCTCAATGAAATGTAACTCCCCAACACCTGCTGCACTCATGCAGCCCCAGACCATGGCATTCCCACCACCATGCTTGACTGTAGGCATGACACACTTATCTTTGTACTCCTCACCTGATTGCCGCCACACATGCTTGAGACCATCTGAACCAAACAAATTAATCTTGGTCTCATCAGACCATAGGACATGGTTCCAGTAATCCATGTCCTTTGTTGACATGTCTTCAGCAAACTGTTTGCGGGCTTTCTTGTGTAGAGACTTCAGAAGAGGCTTCCTTCTGGGGTGACAGCCATGCAGACCAATTTGATGTAGTGTGCGGCGTATGGTGTGAGCACTGACAGGCTGACCCCCCGCCTTTTCAATCTCTGCAGCAATGCTGACAGCACTCCTGCACCTATCTTTCAAAGACAGCAGTTGGATGTGACGCTGAGCACGTGCACTCAGCTTCTTTGGACGACCAACGCGAGGTCTGTTCTGAGTGGATCCTGCTCTTTTAAAACGCTGGATGATCTTGGCCACTGTGCTGCAGCTCAGTTTCAGGGTGTTGGCAATCTTCTTGTAGACTTGGCCATCTTCATGTAGCGCAACAATTCGTCTTTTAAGATCCTCAGAGAGTTCTTTGCCATGAGGTGCCATGTTGGAACTTTCAGTGACCAGTATGAGAGAGTGTGAGAGCTGTACTACTAAATTGAACACACCTGCTCCCTATGCACACCTGAGACCTAGTAACACTAACAAATTTTGGAGGGAAAATGACAAGCAGTGCTCAATTTAGACATTTAGGGGTGTAGTCTCTTAGGGGTGTACTCACTTTTGTTGCCGGTGGTTTAGACATTAATGGCTGTATATTGAGTTATTTTGAGGGAAGAATAAATTTACACTGTTATATAAGCTGCACACAGACTACTTTTCATTGTGTCAAAGTGTCATTTTGTCAGTGTTGTCCCATGAAAAGATATACTTAAATATCTGCAGAAATGTGAGGGGTGTACTCACTTTTGTGATACACTGTATATATATATATGTATATAAGGAGAAAATTAACAATAAACCTGCAAACTTTATTTAAACATAAATATAATATTTTGTAACATTTTAATAATGTAATGAAGACTAAACTGTAAATAAAACAATTTTCTGCACACTAGGAGCTCAATTTTATGTAAAACAAACTTTGGAAGTAAAGAATGAGTAAAAAATAAACTAAACATAACAAACAGTTGTAAATATACTTTTAAAAAAAAGAAATAACAGATATGCATGTGCAGTGTTACAGCAGCTTTCAAGAATATAAAAATACAAAGTGTTTACAAATATATACACATATTAAAAAGTAGAAAAGTAAGGATATGTAAAAAAAAAACTGCAAAATACAAGCAGCCGTTAAAAAATGTTAAGCAAATATTGCACAGTTTTACAATGTATTACACAGAGTACAAAGTACAGCAGGTATTGCACATATTTCAATAAAGTTATTGCACTTAAATTAAAGCAGCAGATTAAAAATGCTGACCATTCTAACACTTTGGTTACTTTGGATGTACTCAGTGAAATGAAGCTTCTGATGTACCTTGGAATAAATGTTTATTTAAATATTGATGTGGTTTTTACTGTGCTGTGACGTCCTTTAGCTTGTATCTACAACCCCAATTCCAATGAAGTTGGGACGTTTTGTAAAACATAAATAAAAACAGAATACGATGAGTTGCAAATCCATTTCAACCCATATTCAATTGAATACACTACGAAGACAAGGCAGGCCAGTCTAGTACCCTCACTCTTTTACTACAAAGCCACGCTGTTGTATCACGTGCAGAAAGTGGCTTGGCATTGTCTTGCTGAAATAAGCAGGGACGTCTCTGAAAAAGACGTTGCTTGGATGGCAGCATATGTTGCTCCAAAACCTGTATGTACCTTTCAGCATTCATGGTGCCTTCACAGATGCGCAAGTTACCCATGCCATGGGCACTAACACACCCCCATACCATCAGAGATGCTGGCTTTTGAACTGCGCTGATAACAATCCGGACAGTCCTTTTCCTCTTTGGCCCGGATGACACGACGTCCATGATTTCCAAAAACAATTTGAAATGTGGACTCGTCAGACCACAGGACACTTTTCCACTTTGCGTCAGTCCATCTCAGATGAGCTCGGGCCCAGAGAAGCCGGCGGCGTTTCTGGGTGTTGTTGATATATGGCTTTCGCTTTGCATGGTAGAGTTTTAACTTGCACTTGTAGATTGAGCGATGAACTGTGTTCACTGACAATGGTTTTCTGAAGTATTCCTGAGCCCATGTGGTAATATCAGTTACAGAATGATGTCGGTTTTTAATGCAGTGCCGCCTGAGGGATCGAAGGTCACGGGCATTCCATGTTGGTTTTCGGCCTTGCCGCTTACTTGCACAGATTTCTCCAGATTCTCTGAATCTTTTGATGATATTATGGACTGTAGATGATGAAATCCCTAAATTCCTTGCAATTGAACGTTGAGAAACGTTGTTCTTAAACTGTTGGACTATTTGCTCACGCAGTTGTTCACAAAGTGGTGAACCTTGCTTGTGAGTGACTGAGCCTTTCGGGGATGCTCCCTTTATACCCAATCATGACATTTACCTGTTTCCAATTAACCTGTTCACCTGTGGAATGTTCCAAACAGGTGTTTTTTGAGCATTCCTCAACTTTCCCAGTCTTTTGTTGCCCCTGTCCCAACTTCTTTGAAACGTGTTGCAGGCATCTAATTCAAAATGAGTGAATATTTGCAAAAAAAACAATAAAGTTTATCCGTTTGAACATTAAATATCTTGTCTTTGTAGTGTATTCAACTGAATATGGGTTGAAAAGGATTTGCAAATCATCGTATTCTGTTTTTATTTATGTTTTACACAACGTCCCAACTTCATTGGAATTGGGGTTGTACAAAACAATACAAAAATATCATTTATAATAAAGTTATTGTGCAAATAAATAAATACATCTATTTAAATCTTGTATCATATGATTAGATTAGAATGTCAAACTGTTTTATATAGACACATGGACACATGTAAAATACAATTATTATACAATTATTGAATTTAACTAGAAATTAAAATAAAATAAATAATTTAAAAATGGAAAAAAAAGTTTGTAGTAGGTGAGGGGCATGTATGTTTATATATAAAAATAGTTTTTACATTAATAAATCTAATCATATCAAATAATTCTATAATTTACAATTATCCTATATAACATAATCATATATTTATTGATCTTGAACTATAAATTCAAATGAAATAACTAAAAAAAAAGGTTTTTTGTAAATGGGAAACATTGATGTTTGTATTAATAAATGAAATTATACTAGATGTTCATAGATTAATTCATCTCCAATATAAAATTATCACAGATTTATTGATCTTTATTTAAAATTAGTATGAAAAATAGAGTTTGTAGTAGGTGAAGAACATTGATTTGTTTGTATAAAAATGGTTTGACATTAATGTATCAAAAGCTGACTTTTGTTTAGAATTACAGCACTGAACGTTAAAGTTAAACCAAAGCCAGATTCTCTACACTAAGCTGCTCATCTTTAGCATGTGCTTTCTGCTTCTTTTGCTGCAATGTTCATAAAGATAAAAAATGATAAAGGTGCCCCCTAGTGACTGGGAGCGTTTTCCTTAATTTGGTTGCGTTCTCCCTTAATGTAATTGCGTTTTACCTTAAAGTATTTGTGTTGTCTCTTAATATATTCATGTTCTCCCTTAATGTTTTTGTGTTGTCCTTAATTAATTTGTGTTTTTACCTTTAATGTTGTTGTGTTTTCCTTAATATTTTTGCGTTCTCCCTTAATTTCTTTTGTGTTCTCCTGGAAGAGGCAGTTGGTAAATAAAACGTGGGTAAACAAGGGCTCGTCCGGGATTTGAACCCGGGACCTCTCGCACCCTAAGCGAGAATCATACCCCTAGACCAACGAGCCAGCCCGTATGAAGACCAGGGCATTTCTTTGACCTCTGTGGCTTAGTGTCAAAACCATGTTGACTGGTTGCACTGGGAAGTTTATTCATGACAAAACAACATTCAATGCAGAGCTTCATTAAAGCATTTCTAACAGTTTAAGCATGAGGTGTCATTAAAGACTCGCTTTGTCAAATTAAAAGACTTGGAAGCATTTGACAGGAGCTGTGTGCAGTCCCACTGACTTTATGCTTCACACTGTTTACGTTATGTATCATGTTTATCCACCCAAACTGTACAATACAAACGTTGTGACGCTGTCTTTAATCAGTTAGTTATACAAGAGATTTTACAACATTTATATTACCATGATATTTTATCTTGTCGTGTTGACTTCATGCTCCTTACTGTTTGGATTTTGTAACATTTTCAATGTTTTGAATTTGCCTAAAAATTCTAAAATCTGTAGAAGAAAAAAAAAGCTTGAAGTTGACTGGAAGAATTGTTATGAAAGGTATTTGCATCCACATAAGCTCACCAACTTCTACCAGTGTATCAGCATGTGTCATTTTTGTTTGATCATTAGACTTTAACAGGACACTGTCCAGCATTAGACTGAACAAGGGCTCATCCGGGACTTGAACCCGGGACTTCTCGCACCCAAAGCGAGAATCATACCCCTAGACCAGTGGTTCTCAAACTGTGGTACGCGCACTGGTGGTACGTGAAGCACCACGAGGTGGTACGCCAGATAATCTCGGAAAAGTAATTACAGGCACCGAAAAAATAAATAATTTAATAATTATAAATTTTAAAAAAATGAAACAAAATGTGTAAATTACTAATAAAATCTGTTTCAAAGTTCTTATAATTCTGTTTTAATGAAATCAGTTTAATTGTATTAAAACGAATGTGTTTTTAAAAATATTCGGGGCTACGCAGAGACTGTACTTCATTACGTCTATACTTCACGTTCGCGGTTTCCATCTCGAAATTTCCGAAACGTTATCAGTAAAGTTATCAGTAAAGTTATCAGTAGCTCTTTCGCTTTTATCAGAGCAGATCTGTGTTTGAAGTTCACTGATCTCGTTCCTGACATCACAAGGCTGCTCTGCTAAACACGCGCACCCCCCTCACTGTAATGGTCAGTGGCAACTGCATATATACTAGTGATGAGTCGTTCGCGAATGATCCGATTCTATTGAACGGATCTTTGAAATGAGCAAAAGGAACCAAGTCTTTTATTTCTGCGCAGTTCTAGACTGTAATCCACCCATTCAGCTTCACATGAGTAGAGGGAATTAATCGTAAGTCGTAATAAGAGCTGTTTATTGTTGATATTCAAATCTGAAACACTTTCAGTATCACGGAGAGCGAGCAAGACACACACACACACACACACACACACACACACACACACACACACAGAGAGAGAGCTGGTAGTATAATGACAAATAATTGAGAAATAAACTATAAACTTGTTTAATTGTGTTAAATCTGATTATTTCATGACGCTTATGTTTTAAAGCAGAAACAAACACAGTCACATCTCTGCACAAGAGAGGATTGTTCTGAAACTTAATGCAATGCAACCACAGTATGTCTCTTTCCTGTAGTGTTTTTCCTTTTGAAGTAATTTTTTTTCTCGTTTAAGTGTTGTTTGAATTAGGCCTACATTTAAGGCAAGGTAGCAACATTTTATATTCATATCGGGGTGTCTTATAGCGCCTCCCGAAGAACGAAGAGCCATTTTTTTGAACGGCTCTTTAAAAGGAACCGAGCCAAAACCAAACCGGCTCCCTTCAAGAAGCCATAATTCCCATCACTAATATATATACACACACACACACCTAATTAATGTGTGCCATATGTGGTTCTGTGATGAGAAACATAGGTGGTACTTGGAAGTTTTGGTTTGATAATGGGTGGTACTTGGTCTAAAAAGTTTGAGAACCACTGCCTTAGACCAATGAGCCAGCAGGAACAAGAGTCTTTGTGTTACTTTGATCTGTGTGACTGACCTTCAAAACTATGTTGTCTGGATGAGCTGGTAAGTGTGGTAGGTGCTTGCATTACAAAACTATCAAAACCTCCAGTATCAGTACATAGACTGGTTATAACCTCTTTTTAAAGAGTTAAAACATGAACAATATTTAAAGGCTTCAAATAGTAAAAACTTCTTTTAATAAAGAAAGCTTTGTGCTGTTTTCATAAAGTGTCTTTGTAACCCTGTGTAATTAGACAGGCTTTACATGTTTACCAATTTAATGCCACCTTTGATTTCTAATTGCACACTGTCCCATGACCCAGTGTACCCTGGTGCATCTCTCACAATAGGACAGAGTCTGCTGTTGGTCACGTCATATGTATTGACACACAACCTGACTGGTGTAGCTCTTCAGCATCTTCTTGACATTTCAATGAATATTTTCCAGGCTTTCCAGTTACCCTGTATCTTTTTGATAAAGCCAACGGGCAGTTTGGCCACTATGTGCCATATTTTTATTGTAATAAATGTGAGAGTAACATAGGACCCGGGGGACAGCTCCAACAGTCTGTTCTTTTTGTAAATCTACATTTGATATAGATTTGGTTCTTATTTTCTTGTACTTAGACTGTCAAGCCAGATTGTGGATATTTTGGAGAAACCTGAGATAAAGTTAAATAAAACAGGCATTAAAACAGGCATCGCCGACAGGCATTATTTTTGACATACAGTGGGGCCAAAAAGTATTTAGTCAGCCACTGATTGTGCAAGTTCTCCTACTTAGAAAGATGAGAGAGGTCTGTAATTTTCATCATAGGTACACTTCAACTATGAGAGACAAAATGAGAAAAAAAAATCCAGGAAATCACATTGTAGGATTTTTAAAGAATTTATTTGTAAATTATGGTGGAAAATAAGTATTTGGTCAATAACAAAAGTTCAACTCAATACTTTGTAACATAACCTTTGTTGGCAATGACAGAGGTCAAACGTTTCCTGTAAGTCTTCACCAGGTTTGCACACACTGTAGCTGGTATTTTGGCCCATTCCTCCATGCAGATCTCCTCTAGAGCAGTGATGTTTTGGGGCTGTCGCTGGGCAACACGGACTTTCAACTCCCTCCACAAATTTTCTATGGGGTACGGTTTCCGGTGGTTTCCGGTGGTACGCACGCTGAGACTGTAGCCTAGTTGTTTGTTTGTTTGTAGCCATTAGCTAAATAACTAAATAACTTTTTATATACGTATGTTTTAAACGTTAATCTTTCGTGCATAGTTGATATAGAGTGTTATTTTGTCTATCGTAAAAAAGCGCTTGTGTTTACTAACGTAAATCCGTGCTTGTGAAAACTTCTGCTACCGGCATCCGAACGAAGCCGGTTTTAGTTTGTTTGTTTTGTAATTCAGCGAATAAACATTTTATTCATCCAGAATTAAAACCGCTTTCTGTCCGCACGAAGCACGTTTGTGTTTGGATGTTTCTGTATTTTAGCGCTTAAACATATTTGTTTTGTGGGGAGTTAAAGCCGTTTTCTGTCCTTAGGAAGCGCGTTCTGTTTATTTGTTTTGTACACCAGCACATAAACACCGTTTTCCTTTAGAATTACAGCCGGTTTTGTCGGAAACAAAGCGCGTTTGTGTTTGGTTGTTTTTGTACTTCAGCACTTAAACATCTTTGTTTTGTGGAGAGTTAAAGCCGTTTTCTGTTCGTAGGAAGCGCGTTGTGTTTATTTGTTTTGTACACCAGCGCATAAACACCATTTTCCTTTAGAATTACAGCCGTTTTGTCCGAAGGAAGCGCGTTTGTGTTGTTTGGTTGTTGGTTTTTATATTCCAGCTCATCATCGCCTGTTTCGTCCGGAATTAAAGCCGTTTTTCTGTGACTACCAGCAGAAGCGCCGGTGAAACCAACATAAACATCAACTTCAACTCATCTTCTAAAGCTAAGTACATTTCTTTGTAATAATGGCCCCAGCAGGAGCTTTATATCCCTGTTCCGAGTGCAACATGTTCAGTTATTCCTTCTCCGTGTTTAGTGATAACTTTATATGTGATAAGTGTAGATTAGTTGTTAGTCTGACGGAGAAGATCTCAGTGTTAGAAGGGCGCATTCTGGCGTTAGAACAGACTAGTAATAGTGAGTGCTTAGATTCAGCTGTAGCAGCCCCGAATGCCAGCGGTTCAGGTGTAGAATCCCAGACTCCGGCATTAGAGCCCTCACAGCGGGGCGACTGGGTGACGTCTCGGCGACATAGTCGTAGGGCAAAGCACCGACCATCTCAGTTGCACGTGTCCAACAGGTTTTCCCCACTCAGTGACCCACCCGCTGAGAAGCCTGTTAATGTAAGTGCTCTGGTTATAGGAGATTCTCAGCTCCGACACGTGCGTATTGCAACCCCCATAGAGACACCAGCAACCATAGTCACTTGTATTCCGGGGGCCAGGGCGCCTGACATCAGAGCAAATCTGAAAGTGCTGGCTAATGCTAATCGTAGATTTTTGAAGATTGTTATCCACGTCGGCACTAATGATGTTCGTTTACGGCAGTCTGAGGTTACTAAGAATAATGTTAAAGAGGTGTGTGAGTTAGCTAGGTCGATGTCCGAGGCAGTAGTGTGCTCTGGCCCCTTACCGATTCGACCCAGTGGCGAAACCTACAGCAGGTTGTTGTCGCTGAACCGCTGGATGTGTAAATGGTGCTCAGAAAACTGCATTGATTTTGTAGATAATTGGTCCACTTTTGAGGGAAGGCCTGGTCTTTTGAAGCGGGATGGTGCCCACCCCACGTGGGAGGGTGCTGCTCGCATTTCTTGCAGCATAGGTGACAGGCTTTACCACCGTGTTAGTGTAGCGGCAGATAGTGTTAAATGACTACCCAGAGCCAAGACCAGGCAGCAGACAAACAGGCCTAACCGACTGTCTGCGAGTCGCCACCGGACGTCACCTGGAATCCTTAGGTCACAAACCATTGAGACTGTGTCTGTTTACCGTGGCAGGTGTAAGCCAAAACTAAATCAAAAAGTATGTCATAATAACTTAATTAAAATTAATCTAAATGAGCATCATGAAAACCATAGTAGGGCTAAACTAAAGTTAGGACTTCTAAACATCAGGTCACTTGCATGCAAAACAGTAATTGTAAATGAAATAATTACAGATAATTGTCTTAGTGCTCTTTGTTTAACTGAGACCTGGGCTAGACCTGATGAGTATCTAGGTTTAAATGAAGCATCTCCTCCGGGTTACAGTTATGAACATAAGCCACGTCTGAGTGGTCGTGGTGGAGGAATAGCCACAATTTATGATAAAGACATAGGTCTTACTGTAAAATCATCTCCCATAACAAACTCGTTTGAAGTTCTTATCTCTGACATAACCAATAAATGTTCATCTGATAAAACTAGTATGTTTAAGCTGGTTACTGTTTATCGACCCCCTGGTCCTTACTCAGAATTTCTTAACGAATTTGCCGATTTTCTTTCTAAATTAGTTTTATCAACTAAAAAAGCTTTAATTGTTGGTGACTTTAATATCCATTATGAGGATAAATGTAATCCACTCAAAACTGCGTTTGACTCTATTTTAGAATCTTTAGGCATCACCCAAAATGTAACAGGACCCACTCACCGCTGTAAACATACCTTAGATTTAATACTTACTTATGGTATAAACATAAACAACCTGGAAATTGTACCACAGAATGACTTAATTTCTGATCACTCTCTACTAATTTATGAAGTGTCCCTGTCCAATAAGGTACAGCAAGCAAATCGTTTTAAATGTAAGCGCACTATTACATCTGCAACTGCAGCAGCGTTCATAAACTGCCTACCAGAATTACCAAATATATCAGCATCGGAACCTAAAGAACTAGATCAGGCAACTCAAAACCTAGAGACCATACTGCGCACAACCTTAGATAACGTAGCCCCACTCAAAACTAAACTGATTAGGGAGAAAAAACTTGCTCCATGGTACAATGACCACACATGTGCACTTAAACAAGCAGCACGGAAATTAGAACGCAAGTGGCATCACACTACACTGGAGGTGTATAAGATTGCTTGGAAAGATGCTCTATCTGAGTATAAACATGCCCTTATAAAAGCTAAATCTTTATATTATTCGTCCCTAATAGAGAAAAATAAAAACAATCCTAGATTCCTTTTTGAGACAGTGTCCAAATTAACTAAAAACATCAATGAAACTGAATCTAATATACCACTCGACTGTACCAGCGATGATTTTTTAAAATTCTTTAATGACAAGATAGAAAAAATACGACTTCAGAGTCAAAGTGTGTCACCTGCCAATGTTAAGTATGGACTCACTCTGAGCAGCATTGGTGATAATAGTAACGAAAATAGAAATGCGTTAATCCAACTAAATTATTTTAATCAAATCTCCCAAAATGAACTAACTGTGTTGATTAAATCATCAAAGTCATCATCGTGTATACTCGATCCTGTTCCAACTCGTTTACTTAAAGATTTACTCCCAGCTATTGTAGAGCCCCTGCTTACATTAATCAATGCATCCCTTAGCCTTGGGTACGTACCTAAACTGTTTAAAAGTGCTGTTATTAAACCCCTGATTAAAAAACCTAATCTTGATCCACATGTTTTATCTAATTATAGGCCAATTTCAAACCTTCCTTTTGTCTCAAAGATATTAGAAAAAGTCGTTTCCAAACAGTTATGCTCTTATTTGAATGAAAATTGTATTCATGAAAAATTTCAATCAGGATTTAGACCCAACCATAGTACCGAAACCGCATTAATTAGAGTAGTTAACGAGTTGTTAATGTCTTCTGATAATGGATGTGTCTCTTTTCTTGTTCTATTAGATCTTAGTGCAGCGTTTGATACGGTCGATCATAACATTTTACTGGAGAGGCTAGAAAATACAGTAGGTGTTAAAGGACTCGCACTCTCTTGGTTTCAATCATATTTGACTGACCGCTCGCAATTTGTTTATGTAAATAATAAATGCTCGGAAACTAAAAAAGTAAAGTGCGGTGTTCCACAGGGGTCGGTACTGGGACCGCTATTATTTACACTCTATATGCTTCCACTAGGAGAAATTATTCATAAACATGGTATAAATTTTCACTGCTATGCAGATGACACACAGCTGTATATATCAGCCAAACCAAATGATACTGACACAATCAGTAAGATAGAAGATTGTGTAAACGACATAAAAAACTGGATGTCGTGTAATTTTCTTTTACTTAATTAAGATAAAACTGAGGTTTTACTTGTTGGCTCTAAAGCTGCAAGAGACAAGTTGTCTAACCTGGTGCTAAACCTAAACACTTTCTCTGTTACTCCCAGCTCTGATGTAAAAAACTTAGGTGTCACAATAGATTCAGATCTCTCCTTTGATACACACGTTAATAATATTACTAGAGTTGCTTTCTATCATTTGCGTAATATCTCTAAAATAAGAAATATACTATCTGTTAATGACGCCGAAAAACTGATCCATGCGTTTATAACGTCTCGGTTAGATTATTGTAATGCTCTTCTAACTGGATGCCCTGGTAGATCCATACACAAACTCCAGTTAGTTCAAAATGCAGCAGCTCGAGTGCTAACTAGAACTAAAAAATTTGATCATATTACTCCTGTTCTATCATCTCTTCACTGGCTGCCAGTTAAATTCCGCATTGATTACAAAATACTTTTACTAACCTATAAAGCGCTACATGGTCTGGCTCCACAGTATCTGAGTGAGCTTATTAATCACTACAACCCAGCTCGTCCACTTCGTTCACAAGATGCAGGGTTACTTATAGTTCCTAGAATTAAAAAGATCACGGCTGGTGGAAGAGCATTTTCTTACAAAGCTCCACAACTTTGGAATAATCTTCCTGCCTCTGTTCGGGATTCGGACACAGTCTCAATGTTTAAGTCTAGACTGAAAACATATTTATTTTCTCAGGCTTTTGATTAATATAGACAAAGGTGCAGAGCTTGGGGGTTCTTGGTCATAGAAACTTGTGGTGATCAGGGATGTTGGGTTGCTGTCGTTCTGCCTCTCCTGTCCGATCACTCAGGTTTGGGTAGGAGAGGTGGGCGCTGATGTCCTGTGAAAGCCTTCATGACCTTGTTACCTGCTCGCTCTCCCTTTTAGTTATGCTGTAATAATTAGGGCTGCCGGAGTCTAAAACTCTCTGTAAAACTGTTTTACTTAACTAGCATTGTACATTATTAACTACATTCTTTGTTGTTTTACTCCAAAGGCATTCTGATGGAAACCTGTTTACCCGCCGAGGTTAAGGATTAAAGTCGAGACTGCAGTGACAACGATGCTGCTCCTGCCGGATGTGACGGGTCGGGAGTAACTGCACCAAGAATGACAAGAAATCACTACAGACTTTATTGAAGACTAGAGCGAATAACAACTCTATCATTATTATTTATTTATCTATTTATTACCAGTTTAGATCATTTAATTCTGTGTTTGTATGATTTGTGTAAATCGTGTATTTATTTAAAGTATCCTCCAGACCACCCAAGAAGGATGGGCCCTGCTGAGCCTGGTTCCTCTCAAGGTTTCTTCCTGTAATTTTCAGGGAGTTTTTCCTTGCCACAGTCGCCCTCGGCTTGCTCAACAGGGGTTTTTGTATCTATTGGTCCTGGATTTTGTAAAGTTGCTTTGAGACAATGTCTATTGTAAAAAGCGCTATATAAATAAAGTTGACTTGACTTGACTCTCTCTCTTCTCTTTCCCCCCCGTCACACATATTAAGGGCATAGTGTTTTGCATGGTAATCCAACAAATAAATTACAGAAATTAATCTGGGTAAACGAAAAACATGTCAGAAACAAAGAAAGGTAAAATAGAAGTATGTTCATTTATAAAATATAAGTATATATTAGAACTGTTATGCACACACTGAAATATACACAGATTACTCAAAGATGGACAGGGCAGGAGCAGCTTTTTACAGTGGAGCATTATAACAGATCAATGTACGTTAATGACAGGTGCATTGGGATAGATAGAAACAATGGCTATATTACAGAATCTGATGGGTTCCTCTTGGTTCTTTTTAAGATTTATTCTGTATGTGGGAGATGTTTGCTTACTTAGGATTTTGACACACATCTCTGTAAAGCTGTTGTGCAACAATCTCTATTGTTTACTATAGAAATACAAATAAAGCTGGTATTAATTAAATTATTACCTGCAGTGTCATTATTGAACCCCAGACATGAAGAAAGTATTTTATAAGATACAAATATTTCAATAGTCTTACACCAAAGCTCAGAAACACCAAAAGTCTCCAGCAGTATTCTGGTAAGGAATAGATAATATAAAATAATGTGTGTACAGTGTTGCTGCAGCACCTGCACTTCCTGTGTGTGGCTTCCTAGAGACTTGTTTCCTCATGTGATGAGTTCAGAATTATTATACAGAGTCCTCACAAAGCTGTGGTCAGAAATGGCTCCACTATGTAACTTACTGCACATTGGGAGATACACAGCACTGATTCTCACTATAGCATCAGGTAATTTATTAAGATTTTAATCAATGCACATTTTTAAAAGGTTTAATTTCTTTACAATTTTTTAGTATTATTTAACATATTTTCTTTTCTGTTAACAGGTGGTTTTGCAGATAAAATTTGGCCAGTGAGTTCTGACATTGTTGCTAAAGAAACAGAGACCGTTACTCTACGATGTTCATATGAGTCAAGCAGTGGCAGCACTTGGCACTTTACTGGTACAAACAAAGTCCTAACAGTGCACCTCTGTATTTACAGGATGAAAGAGAATCATCAGGTTCTACTGAATTTACTATCAGCAATGTAAAGCTGTCAGATTCTGCTCTCTATCACTGTGCTCTTAGAGAAGCCCAGTGATACAAAACTATTGAGATGCTGTACAAAAACTTACTTACATGAAGTTAGAAGATCAAAGTTATTTTCACACCTTATCAGTTAACCACACACACACACACACACATTTACAGATGGTGTTTACATACACACACAAAAGTTATTCGATTATGAATTGTTATGGTTGTGTTTTTCATGGCAGTGGACGCTCATCAGTTAAGGCACTGGACTAGTAATTAGAAGGTTGCTGGTTTAATCTCCACCACCAAGGTGCCACTGTTGTACCCAGGAGCAAGGCTCTTAACCCTCTATTGCTTGCAGTGTAAGAAAGTGTGAGAAAGTTTAGAGAATGGAATATTCTGTGCACTGTTAGCCCGGACTTTATATCTAATAAAACATTTTTAGTACAACATACATAAAATATTTAAGTATTTTTGCTCTACTATAAAATGCAGAGTACATTGTACTCATTTGAGTACACATTTAAATGTGCTAAAAGATTTAAGTTTACTAAACAAAAAAAAAAAGACATCTATCAGATTAACTTAAAGAAGTTAAGTTAAGGTAATTCAACAGAAAAACGCCCACCATTTACGTGTAAGTCCGCCTTTTTTCAGCTTGCTGTTTGTGAATCAGGCAAAAATGATTTTCTTGTGTTCGGGTAGCCATTTGTTTTAACTTTTATATCCTATTGTTGCAAATTACTTTTTACTTTTCATTTAAGGCTTTTTGCAAAAGTAAACTTGTTTTTTGTGAAGTGGAACCTTTGTTAAACTAAATGGACGAACATTTTCTTACTCATTATGCTATTTTTGAGTAGCATGTACACCAGTCTGATGGGACTTTTTCATCTTCCGTCTAATTTTGGTAAGTGTTGTACTTTACTTAACAATTTTGTTTCAAATAAATGATCTTAATGTTGACACTAAATAAATAATCAAACAGCGCTGCTTTATTTTCTCGTGTTTAGGCTACATGCTAGCATGCTAGCCTTCATACGAAGCAAAGAGTGTGCTGGCTTGCTTTATTTTATTCCTTAAATGAATGGTATTAATGTTGATATTAATACTTCTGTTTCTTGTTTTTTTGTTTTTGTTTTAGAGAGCTGCAGCCAAACGTTAAGAAATCAGCTTGCTGTGTGAAACTAAGTACAGGTTCATGGTTACTGTGAAGAGCTGTTTGTGTTTCATCAGAACTTTATATACAGCTTGTACAGTTTTTAAGATGTTTTCTTGACATGTTGTATTTTAAGTAAATACTTCTGAAGTAAAATAAAGAAAAAGAATGTTATTATTCTGTCTGTTTTTCTATAAACATTTCTAATTGATATTTAAAACGTAATTAACATGAAAACTAAGAAGAAATCAATATTTTTGTCCATTGAGCTCAAGATAATAAGTAGAATTATTGGGAAAACCAGTTGGTATAACAAAAAAAATAAAGTTTAATCAACTTGCCTTTTAGATGTAATAACTTAATGATTTATGTTACGCTAACTCAAGTTTTCATTATACATTACTTAACTTTTTGAAGGCAAGCGGTTTCCTCAAATTTTTTAAGTAGATTGAACATATCCGGGCTTACAGTGTAGAACGGATTTGTGGCGTTTTTGCCTTGGAAAAAAAGTGGTCGTCCAGAGCTATTTTTGGATAGGCAGCGTTTACATAAAAAGCTTGTTGATACAAACGTTAGAGAGACCGGTGTTTTAGATCAGCTTTAGCACTAGGCACATAATTAGCCGTTTGCACTATTTCTTATGCTAATTTGACCGTTTCATGATTGAGCTATGCCAAACCTGTAAAGGGCATGCTTGTTGTCACACCGGCTGTGGCTGCTCCTCCACACCACCAGAGGTCCCTGTCTCCAGATTTCTAATGTGCAACCACTTCCTGTTTGACGGCCATTCTGTGAGGGTATAAATACCCCACAGGATGAAACACCTGTTGCGAAGTCTTGTTTTGCAATTCTGAGCGTTTTCTAGAGTATATCTGTTTATTAGTGTATGACCTTGATTGTTTCTGTATCTGGATTGTGAGTATTCTCTTTTGCCCTTTGGATTTGTTTGCTTGGACATTTTGGATCACCCGTGTATGACCTTGGACTGTTTTTGGATTCTGACCTTGTTTATTGCCCTTAATAAAACCTGCACTTGATTCCTAATACTGCCTGTGAGTGCTTTGTGACAGAAGACTTCGCCTAAGATGGAATCAGCAGGTTTTGATAACCGATTGGCTCGGCAAGAACAACGAATGGAAGAGATTGCATGTCTCTTGCAAGAAATGTTGCTGAGGACGGCACCTCCACTACCAGACCATGTTGAACCGGATCACTCAACCATAGCCCAAGGGCATGTGAGTACAGTACCATCCACTATGGTGAGTTCTCCAGTACATATCGCCCTACCGGAGAGGTATGATGGGTCAATGGACTTGTGCAAAAGTTTTTTGATGCAGTGTAGTATTTTTATAGAACACCATCCTGAACAATTCCGTGGTGAAGCTGACAAGATCCATTTTGTCATGTCGTTACTCACCGGAAAAGCTAAGGAGTGGGCTACTGCATTATGGACCCAAGGTAGCGATGTGTTAAAGTCGGAAGCTCTGTTTTATTCTGTTTTAAAGAAGTGTTTGATCATCCACAAGCAGGGCGTGATAGCGGCACCAAACTCTGTGAACTAAAGCAGGGAAGAAGGAAGGCATCAGAATATGCGCTGGAGTTCCGAACTATTGCGGCTGGGAGCGGTTGGAATGAACCAGCGTTATTGACAATGTTTAAACGAGGTCTCAGACCGGAACTGCAGGCAGAAATGGCCGTTCGAGGTGCGTCCATGAACATGGATGATTATATTCGGCATACCATTACATTGGACAATCTGCTGTATGACGGTAGGATGATCAGGCGAGTAATGAACTCTACCGAGTCAACAGAAGGAATGGACCGGGATCCTGAACCTATGGAGTTGGGAAGAGCCCACCTCTCCGAGGAGGAGAGACAGAGGAGGTTCCGAGAGAGACGGTGTCTTTACTGTGGGAAAGATGATCATTTGTGCAGATCCTGCCCAACTCGCCCCAGGACCGCAAAAGTGTTGGAGGTAGGTTTTATGCTTCAACCTGAAATAAATGTTAAGTGTATGAGCATAGAGGTTCAGTTGCTCTGGGGTTCAGAGTCTGCGTTTGTTTCAGCGCTCATCGACTCGGGAGCCACAGGGAACTTCATAAACCGCACCATCGCTGAAAGGCTGCAGATCCCTCTAACCAGTACCACCTCTCCAATGGTTCTAAAGGCTGTGGATGGTAGAATCCTGGGAAAGAACTCGGTGACAGAGCGCACCACGGAACTTACCATGAAAATTGGATCACTTCACGAGGAAAGTATTTCCTTCTTTGTCATTACTGCTCCCCAACATGACATTATTCTGGGGTTTCCTTGGCTAGTGAGGCATCAGCCTCACATTTCATGGGGAAGGAATGAAATAGAGAAATGGGGAAAGCAGTGTTGGACATCATGTATGACTTTGCCTATTAGGGCTACTTCAGTGGAAAGCCCCAATACTGTTGAAACAGACAATGTTCCAGATTGTTATAAACCCCTGGGGGAGGTGTTTTCTAAAAAAGGTGCTAGTGAACTACCTCCACATAGGCCTTGGGATTGTGCTATAGAACTGTTGCAGGGCAGCACACCACCTAGAAACAGGATTTATCCCTTATCCCAGATAGAGACTGAGGCACTTGAGAAATATGTGGAGAAGGCTCTAAAACTGGGGTATATTCGCCAATCCACCTCTCCAGCTGCAGCCAGCTTCTTTTTTGTGGAAAAGAAAGATGGGGGGCTGCGTCCTTGTATAGACTACAGAGGATTAAATGACATTTCAGTAAAATACAAGTATCCCCTGCCTTTAGTCCCTGCAGCATTGGAACAACTTCGTGGTGCTAAGGTTTTCACTAAGTTGGACTTAAGGAGTGCATATAACCTCATTAGAATTCGTAAAGGTGATGAATGGAAAACGGCATTTATAACCACCAGGGGGCACTATGAGTATAGGGTGATGCCCTATGGTTTGGCTATAGCGCCCTCTGTTTTCCAGGCCTTCATAAATGAGGTTTTGCGGGACATGATTGACCGGTGGGTCATAGTGTACATCGATGACATTTTAATTTATTCCAAAACTCTGGAGAAACACATTGATCATGTTAAGAGGGTGTTGGCTCGTTTGTTCGAAAACAAGCTATTTGTCAAGGCGGAAAAGTGCGAATTTCATTTATCCTCTATCTCGTTTTTAGGTTATGTAGTGGACCAAGAAGGAGTGCGCATGGATGAAGGTAAGGTGAATGCTGTGGTGCAATGGCCCCAACCGAAAACAATAAAGGAGCTGCAAAGATTTCTGGGGTTTGCCAATTTTTATAGGCGATTCATTCGAGGCTTTAGTATTGAAGCAGCTCCCCTCACTTCCCTGTTAAAGGGAAAAAAGAAAAAACTAGAATGGACCGAGAAAGCCGAAATAGCTTTCCAATCTATTAAGAATCGGTTCGTGGTTGCTCCCATTTTAAAGCATCCTAACCCAGAATATCCTTTCGTTGTTGAAGTGGATGCTTCTGATTCGGGAGTGGGTGCCATATTGTCTCAGAGAAGTGGTTCTCCTTCTAAACTTCATCCATGCGCCTTCTTTTCAAGAAAGTTGAGTAATGCGGAAATAAATTATGATGTGGGCAATCGCGAGCTTCTGGCTATGAAACTGGCATTGGAAGAATGGCGGCACTGGTTAGAGGGGGCTAGGTATCCATTTTTGCTTTTGACAGATCATAAGAATCTTGAGTATTTAAAGACCGCTAAAAGGCTTAATACCAGACAGGCTAGATGGGCGCTCTTCTTTACGAGATTTGATTTTACCGTGTCTTATCGCCCAGCATCCAAGAACAGCAAAGCAAATGCATTATCTCGCCTGTGGGACGGAGAACGAGAGGAGATTCAGCCATATCCTATCATCAAACCAGAATGTTTTATTGGACCCATAAGATGGGATTTTATGGACGAGATACACCTGGAACAGGAGAACGAACCTTCTCCAGAGACGTGTCCACCAGACCGTGAGTTTGTTCCTAGCCAAAGTTTGATCGAGAGAATTCATAGTAACCCGAGTTCAGGCCATCCAGGGATCAGTAGAACCCTGGACTTAGTGAAAAACAAGTTCTGGTGGAACGAACTGGAGAAAGACGTTCAGACATTTGTTAAAGCATGTCCAGTGTGTGCTCAGTCTAAGACCTCTAGACAGTTACCTGCAGGTTTGTTGGAACCACTCCTTATCCCTAAGCGTCCGTGGTCGCATTTAGGAGTGGATTTTATAACAGATTTACCTATTTCCCAAGAAAATACGGTTATCTTAGTGATGATAGATCGGTTTTCAAAGGCGTGTAGGCTTATCCCTATGAGAAAACTACCTTCCGCACTAGAGACGGCAGAAGAGTTGTTTAGCAATGTTTTTCGGTTTTATGGGATTCCAGAGGACATTGTATCAGATCGGGGACCTCAGTTTACATCAAAGGTCTGGAAAGAGTTCTGTAGATTGCTTGACATTAATATCAGCCTTACCTCAGGGTACCATCCACAAGCTAACGGACAAACTGAGCGTTTAAATGGAGAAATAGGCAGATTTCTTAGGTCATACTGTTCCCGCTCCCAGCAGGATTGGGCCCGATTTTTGCCTTGGGTGGAATATGCCCAAAATTCACTGCGAAGTTCGTCGACAGGTATAACTCCATTTCAGTGTATTTTAGGCTATCAACCACCACTCTTCCCCTGGTCAGGAGAACCTTCGACAGTTCCAGCTGTGGACGACTGGATGAGGAGGAGCAGGAAGACATGGGAGGAGGCACATGTAAGGCTGCAGAAAGCGATTCGTAGACAAAAGGTAAAAGCAGACCTTCATAGAAGGGAAGTACCAGGTTTCAGACCAGGACAGAGGCAGTTGGCTGTGACAGAACCCCCTCCTCCGCTGGACGTGGATGGTTCCCCCGCCTACAGTGTAAGCCGGCTGTTAGATTCAAGACGCCGTGCTGGTAGATTGTTCTACCTGGTCGACTGGGAGGGCTATGGACTAGAGGAGCGGTCTTGGGTCCCTGCGAGTGATATTTTAGATCCCTCACTCATAGAGGACTTTCACAGGGACTTTCCAGATCATCCAGCCCCTAAACCCAGAGGACGCCCCAAAAGGAAGGGGTTCTCGGCGTCGGGAGCCGCCCGTCAGGAGGGGGGTTATGTCACACCGGCTGTGGCTGCTCCTCCACACCACCAGAGGTCCCTGTCTCCAGATTTCTAACGTGCAACCACTTCCTGTTTGACGGCCATTCTGTGAGGGTATAAATACCCCACAGGATGAAACACCTGTTGCGAAGTCTTGTTTTGCAATTCTGAGCGTTTTCTAGAGTATATCTGTTTATTAGTGTATGACCTTGATTGTTTCTGTATCTGGATTGTGAGTATTCTCTTTTGCCCTTTGGATTTGTTTGCTTGGACATTTTGGATCACCCGTGTATGACCTTGGACTGTTTTTGGATTCTGACCTTGTTTATTGCCCTTAATAAAACCTGCACTTGATTCCTAATACTGCCTGTGAGTGCTTCGTGACACTTGTCAGGTGGATTTTTACAGTGTTTTTTTTTTCTTTTTTGTAGATCAATTTGAAATGATCATTTTTTTCTTCTGTTTTGGTTGAAACAAGTGTTTTTTTTTTTTCCTTATTTTCAGGCAAATGTCGGCGTGGTCGTTTTGATGTTGCAGAATAGCGGCGTTTGTGTTCGGTGAGGTTTATGCTGGTGTGATGAGTAGACGAGTGGAGCTCACCGTGAGTTTGAACGGTGTGTGATTCGGTGTCTCTGTTCGGCGGTACCTCCACCTCATACTTACCTGGTAGTTGTCAAATGTTAGGATTGAACCCAGATTCTGGAGACCCATAATTCTGTGCTTCACCCCCACTAGCAGCTGCATCTGCAGTATTGTGTATTAACATGATGGAGAAGCTGCAGGTCGTAATATTAACCTCAGTTACATTTACAAAAGAAATGCTTTGGTGTTTGTGTGTGTGCTCTCTGGGGGTGTCCACATACTTTTGGCTATACAGATCTACACTGGGCGTGTCCACATCTGAAGTGAATGTTAAAGACACTGAGTGGTGCTGTGATCATCAGCTCTGCTCTCAGCTCCAGCACACACTGTAACATCATGATGATGTCACAACATTCTACAAGCTCTGATCTGAGCTCCTGTGCTGGTGCTGCTTCACTTTGAGACGGAGCATCGAAGCAGCAGCAGCTAAAATGTTCTGGTTTAAGAAGTTGTGGTGTTGTAGCTCCCCGGCTGACAAGGATGAGGAGCCACACAGACCCAAACCTGAGAAGAAGGAGAAGAAGAAGAAGAAATGGTGGCAGAGACTCAAAAAGAAGGCGAGGCAGGAGGACACGAATGTGGAGGAACAACAGATAACAGGAAACGAAGAGAACGCAGGGATGAGCACCCAGGTTCGGCTGGACCAAGGGCAGGAACCAGAGGTACAGGTGGTACAGATGAAAGAGACGAACCAGGTGGAGCCGAGCTCGGAGGATAATCAGATGATGGGAAATGAGGAGAATGCAGGGATGAATACACAGGTTCTGCAGGACCAAGGGCAGGAACCAGAAATACAGGTGGTACAGATGGAAGAGAAGAACCCGGTAGAGCCGAGCATGGAGGAGAAGAAGCTTATAGAAGGGATTGAAGGTACATCTTGAAGTGAGGTTTGAGCTGTGTGGTGTTTAATCCATCATGGTGCTGAATCAGGTTTCATTTCTCCAGCAGATCCACTTGAGGCTGTTCTGGAGAAGATCTTCAGGTCCTCTGATGAAGTGGTGCAGCAGCAGAAAGTTCAGGACGAGCATGTTTTTATTGCTCCCACATTCATAACCCAATATAAAGAGTATGAGAGACTGATGGAGACCACGATCGAGAATGAAGGTGGGTTATTTTCAGATTTAGATCTTTATCCTAGTGAGCAGGTGAAGGTTGGAGTGTTCCTGTAACGTGTGTGTGTGTGTTTTGTGTAGGCATGTTTGACCCCGCCGGCGCCCCCGTGTTGCCGGTCTACATGCTGAAGATGAAGAGAACGAGCCGCTGGACCGTGCGCCCTGTAATGGTGCTGCCATCCTCACAATACGTCTCATCGGCTCTGCTGTGTTCTGCAGCGCTGTGGCGTCCTTCAGAACGTCCTTGCTCCACAGGGATCGTCCAGAAACTTTTCCGTCATCAAAATAAAAATAAAGTTAATTAAAAAAATTAACTGCTGGATTTAGTTCTGGTGCTTATTAAAGGTGAACTGATGAAGGTTTACTGGCTCCTGGGATCGTAAACAAGGTGAAAACATCTGAAGAACCAAACTGAACTGCCATCTTCAGAGGTTCTTCTGCAATTTTCTCAGACATTTAAATCCTTAATTATTGTTTTATATTCTTGATATAATTTGATAGTGGAGATTCATGAGCAGTTCCACAAAGCTTGTGGTTTGTTTTTGTCCTGACGGTGCAGCGTAAATTATTTTAACAGTAATAAAATAATAATAAAAATAATAAAATAATAATAATAAATAATAATGAAATAATAATAATAATAAATAAAATAATAATAAATAATAATAATAATGATATTAATAGTAGTAATATTAATAGTAATAGTACATGTCTCAATGCACCATGGTTAAACTAGCTATCTAAATAACAATGCTCAGACTGTGAAACAAATATTCTAAAGGAATAAATACAGAACTTACAACATTGCACTTATACAAAACTGCTGTTTTTATATTCACTTTTACACACAGAACATTTAGCAGCATTTTTGGTTTCACTTACGTTCGAGCTGTTGTTCACGTGATACATCTCACTTTACGGCCTGTCGTCCAAAGTGTCAACAATTGGAAGATTGTGGATGTCAATCAAACGCGATGGATCAATTAGATTTGACGCAGAGTTGAGATTTCCTGTTAAAGTTCTGTCACGTTTTTAGATTATTAAACCCTGCTGGATTTTGAAGAGGACATCTGTGGCTAAACGGGAACCAGTGTGGTTTGTTTTATTTCATAACACTAATGGATTAATCGTTGAGGATGTGAGAGATCTCCAAGCCGGGACATGATAGGTGTAGTGCCCCTATCCCTCTAAGGTGAATACTTAGACATACATTTATGAAATAAGGATGGGGCCCTGGGTTCCGTGAATAAACAAAAAAGACCTGAAATCTTAATTCATCTGACCACAATACACGTTTCCACTGTGTGATGGTTCATCCTAGATGCCGCCGAGCCCAGATAAGTCAACACCACTTCTGGACATGGTTAACATAAGACTCCTTTTTTGCACAGTAAAGATTTAAGTGGCATTTGTGCATGTAACTCTGTATTGTAGAGCTTGACAAAGGTTTGCCAAAGTAATCCCTCACCCATGTGGTTATATCAGCTATAGTTGAGTGGCAGTTCTTGATGCAGTGCCGTCTGAGGGATCGAAGATCACGAGCGTTTAGCTTAAGCTTGCACCCTGACCTTTACACACAGAAATTCCTCTCGATTCCTTGAATGGTTTAATGATATTATGCACTGTAGAGGGAGAAATATGCAAATCACTTCCAATATTTCTTTGAGGTACATTGTTTTTAAATATTTCAATCATTTTCTCACACATTTGTTGACAATCTGGAGATCCTCTGATCATCTTTACTCATCAAAGACTCAGCCTTTCCTGGATGCTGCTTTTGTACCAAACCATAATTACAATCACCTGTTGACATCACCTGATTGGAATCACATCATTATTTAGTTTTTTCACCTCATTACTAGCCCTAAATTGCCCCCGTTCCAAGTTTTGGAAGTAAAAAAGTATTCCAATACTACAAATTAATAATATAAGCATAATATTGGACATTACAGATTAAGGATGTATATAGTATTGCAGCATCATGGTTTAGTTTTGGCTCATTAATCTTGGTAAATTGTCTTCGACAACTGGAAACTATAAGAATGCCTCTGAAGGACGAGCTATTTCAAAATCCTTTATCATTAGGATGCAAGTCAGGCCATGCAAGCACCTTCACTTTCTTTTTACAGTTATTTGGCATTTTGTTTAGGGTTGTTGTCTTGTCAAAATGTCCAGATTTAGGTTATTTTTCATTCATTCATTCATTGTATGTTTTATAACCGCTTTATCGTATTCAGGGTTGTGGTTAGTACAATTCACCAGGCGAAAGGTAGGAAACATCATAGACAGGTTGCCAGTTCATTACAGTGCAAACACACACACATTTTTTGTAGCTTCAATAAACCTGACTTAAAACCAGAGTCACCAGAGTAAAACACAGGAGATCATGTAAATTCCACACAGAACAGACCCGAACTGCATCACTTGGGAATCAAACCCAGGACCTTCGTGCTGTGAGGTGACAGTGCTCACTGTGCCACCCTGTGTTGTTTTTATAGATGCGTATATGTTCCAGCACACAGCTTAATACATGTTTTTTTTAATAGACTGTACTGCAAAGTACAATTTGCCAAGATTGTATATATTTTACAGTAGGTACAGTGGTGTTGGGATGATATGGTAAGCCTTCTTTCCTTCTAAATTATTGTGTGCAAAATCTTGACGTGTCTTTCAGTGCACTTTTTGCGAGTGTCTTCTGGCTTATTGCTTACCATGATAAATACTTTATTTAAAATTATAAACCAAATGTACTAACAGTGTATCAGTCGCACAATGTATTAAATACATAACAAGACATAAAGCAAGAGTTTAAGTTAATGTTAATATCAAATATAAAATAGACAGCAGTTCTGTAAGAATAAACATATTACATATAATATTTGCATAAATGATCAGTTATACAGTACAAATATATAGTAGGTTTTGTTTCACACAGATGTAGTGAGTGTAAGTGTGTACATGGTGGCAGACTCCATCTACATGTTACTAACCTCTGTAACAGGGCTGTACTGCTGGGCTGGTGGGTGGGTGGGTGGGTGGGTGGGTCTTCATACGCTATGTACGGACTCTGATTGGCGGAAGAAAAAAGGAGGGCTGTACATGTGTCGGAAGAGGTGTGTTCAGTGACGTGCTCTCCTCGGATGCAATCTGGTATCTCTCAGCAGCGGAAGACAAAATTGAGTGCGCTAAATTGGGAGGAAAATGGGGAGGAAAATGGGGAGGAAAATGGGGAGAAAATCATTTAAAAAAAAAAACATCAATCAAATTTACACCTAAAGTGTCAATTATTTACTTTTTAAAAATATTATACCTCAATATGCACCTCATTTTAAATATAGTTTGCGATTCAACCACCTCAACTGTCAAGGCACATTTGAATGGACCCGATATAAAAACAAATATTTTTGTTTCCTAAACTGCGGTTCACCACATGAATATAGACGTATACTAAAACTGGATTCAGAATCAAACAATACCGTGTTTTGCTGACACTAATTAAAAGTAAACGGTGTTGGTGTAAGCTTCTAACTCCCACCTAAAAAACAGAAATCCAATCATGCATTGCGGTTTCTTGTATTTTACTGTAAACTAAGGCACAGCCATATCATACAGTATAGTACTAACTTTAGTATAGTACTAATTTTAAATAATAAAAAATAGTATTTTACTGTGAAATATTTACTGTAAATTTACAGCAATTTTTACAGTGTTAAGTTTATCTTTGCAGTCCTTATTTTTATTTTAGTTTCAGACCTCCAAGTGACACTTTCTTGTATTATTTCAAATAAATTAAGCCTTATTTTTTGGACTACATTCTGCTGTGGACCTTGACTTTCTTTGGAGGTGGAACCACCATAGTGGTTAACAACAGGACGATAAATAACCAATACAACAAGCAGTAGTAAAACAATAAATGAATGAAATACTATTTAATAATAAACCAACTTTTTGAGCCACTAAACTTTATACAAGTAAATGAAAAAATGTACAAATAAACTGTAAACCAAAATTTTAAATTAACCAACCATCTCAAAACAAATACATTCATAATCCTAAATTGCAGACATGATTATCTACATCTAGATTGTATTCATAAATAAGATTTGATCATCTACCTTCACAATATCAGATGAAAGAGGAGTTAACATGACTAACTGAATTGGGGGTGGGGAGCTAGATGTGGTTACATACAGTAGAAACAATTCCTTATGTTTTATTTGAATTTGACATTCAGCACAATGATGTTACTCCTGTTCTTCATCTTCATTATTGCTGATGATAATGGTAAGTTATATTATAAGCATCATGTTTCATTGGTCATGTATTCATTTTGTACTATAAACATAATCGCAATATCCAGTCAAAATAAATTATATGTTATTATTTATTTATTTATTTTTAGCAGAGGCTGCTGAGAGCATTAAACCCAGTCAAACCAGCGTATCTTCAACTGAAGGAAGAAACATCACACTGTCTTGTATATATGAAGGATTTGAAAGTGGTCTCCACTGGTATCAACAAAAACCTGGATCAAAACCAGAATTTCTGCTGCTGATTTATGAAGGTACTGTCACCCCGGCTCAACCACCTGACCGGAGAATGTCCATCAAACATAACAAAAAGGAAAAGAAAGTGGATCTGGAGATCAACCCTGCTGCAGTATCTGACTCTGCACTCTACTACTGTGCCATGAGGCCCACAGTGATATGAACTTAAACTGTGCTGTACAAAAAGCCTGTTTGTTCAGAAGATGAACTGGGGATGTGGGTTAACTGCCTCACTAATCAAGATGGCGGCTGGCAAGTGTGGCATGTTTGGAGTGTTGTTAACTCTTTTAATTTATGTGTTGTTTTTAGAGTTTTTTTGTGGAAAGTTGCATGGACGACGAATGGAACTTTTAGAAATTACTTTGGACCGTCAGGAAATTTGTAGAGACAAGCATTTTGGTCATGGAAAGAGTTTCTGGAAACGTTTGTTTACCCATCTTTGTTTCCGGCCAAGCGTCAGCTCAAGTGTACTCGCAATCATCAAAGTAATAGAATTAATTACCTGATTATTTCAATATGTTTGTTAATATCAGGGGATATACATCAATGTCCAGGGCTAGGACGGTTATCTTGGCGGGGACTGAAGGCGAAGGAGAAAGCGAAAGTATGTGCGCGTAGCGATGGAAGCGGTATTGCACATATGCCGGTACATATGGAAATGCCGACTGCTCGATTGGGAAGCCGGAACACTCAGCCAGGTTTCGAGCATATTGTGCGGCAAGAAAACCACAGTGTGGACTCGTTTTTTTCATCAAGGGGTCTGCATATACTTCATCTTAACATCAGAAGCCTTCAACCTAAGATTGATGAGATTCGACTTCTGTGTAGAAGCAATAGAGTTGCTCTTCTGTGTATTTCAGAATCTTGGCTGGACAGTTCTATCAGAGATGCAGAAATAGATATTGAGAATTATGTTATTGTGCGTAGAGACCGGAATCGTAAAGGTGGAGGAGTATGTGTTTATATAAGGGCAGATTTAAATTTTAAACAAAGGGAAGACCTAAATCATGATGAAATCGAAGCTGTATGGTTAGATATCTTGTTACCAATGTGTAAGCCTATTTTGATTGGAACATGTTATAGACCTCCAGATCAGAGTAATTTTTATGACTTACTGGAAGAGGTATGTGGTAGATGTGAATACATGGTTAAAACAGAAGTGATTATGGTTGGTGATTTTAATACTGATGTTTGGAATGCTAATATTACCTCATTTAAGGCCTTGATGAATTTTTGTCGTATGTTCGGTTTTTATCAATTGATTAATGAACCAACACGAGTCTGTTTGTCTACACAGACTGTAATTGATCTTGTTCTAGTGATAGTCTAAGATAGTCAAAAGTGGTTTATACATTGTGGGATGAGTGATCACTGTGGTGTTTTTTGTACAAGAAAGATTAAGAAAAATGTGCTTAATTGTCATAATACTATAAATATTAGGTCTCTAAAACGGTATACTAAGGATGCGTTTTTAGAAGGTTTGAGTCAAATGAATTGGTCAGAGGTTTTAAAATGTAATAATGTGGACCAAGCAGTGTTAGTTTTTAAAGTATGTTTTTAGAGGTAATAGATAAATTAGCTCCAGTAAGAAACATTAGAGTAAAGCAAAGAACCGCACCTTGGATGAATAGTGAAATTTTGGAAGAAATTAAGAAGAGAAATAGATTGTATTTAATTTTCATAAGAAATAAGGATGATGAGAGCTGGACAGAGTTTAAAAAACAAAGGAATGAGGTAAACAGATTAATAGAAAAAAATAAAAAGACTTATTTCACAGAAACGATATTTGAATATAGAAAGGATTCTAGCAAGTTATGGAAGTCGCTTAAACAGCTTGGTTATAGTAATCGATTGACAACTAAAAGTAGTAATTTTAGTTTGGAATCTGAAAATAGGGTTATATCAGATAAGAAAGAGGTGGCTGAGAGGCTAAATAGTTTTTTTACCTCAGCTTCTAGTAGACTAGTGGACAAGCTGCCCAGTCAGAATGGTCAGTATGGGGAGAGTTATGTTCACAACTATTATAAACGACAAGGAGTTGTAATGGATAGTTTTTCTTTTAATTATGTCAGAGGAAGCAGTATGTAAAAAACGTATGAATTTAAACTGTTCTAAAGCAATGGGTCTTGATAATATCCCAGCTAGATTTTTAAGAGATGCTGCAGAGGTTATTTCCCCATGCATTACACATATTATTAATTTATCAATTCAATATGGGTACTTTCCAGTACAGTTTAAAGATGCAAGGGTGATTCCTTTTCACAAGAAAGGTAGTAAATTAAATGAAGAAATTTATAGGCCGATATAAGAAGTACTTTATCAAAGATAATCGAAAAGATTATCTTTGAACAGATAGATGATTATTTGACTGGCCAAAATCTTATTTATGAATTTCAATCTGGGTTTAGGAAGTCTCATTCCACTGATACGTGTTTACTTTATTTAACCGATTTTATTAGAAGTGAGATAGATAAAGGGAATTTATGTGGCATGATAATGTTGGATTTGCAGAAGGCTTTTGATACTGTTGACCATGAGATTTTATTGACAAAAGCTATTGGTAAAAGCTATTGGTTTTAAGGATATTGCTGTAAAATGGGGTGCTTCATATTTAAAAGGACGTAAACAGCAGGTGGAAATAGGAGGTGTTTTATCCTTACCCAGATTTATTTATTGTGGGGTTCCCAAAGGAAGTGTATTGGGTCCACTCTTTTTCCTTTTGTATATCAATGATTTAAAGTCGATATGTTCATGTAAACTTCTTTTGTACGCCGATGATTCAGCACTCTTATTTTCTGACAAAGATAAAAGTATTATAGAACGTACATTAAGTGATGAATTATTAAAGGTAGTAGGTGGTTGTCTGAGAATAGGTTGTCACTTCATTTGGAAAAATCTGAATCAATTTTATTTGGTACGAGAGTAAAATTAAACAAGATCTCAGTTTTTAATGTGGTTGTGGGGGACAATGTGTTAAAAACTAGGGATTCAGTTACGTATTTAGGATGTATTTTAGATAGATATATATCAGGTAGGGGTCAGGCAGATAAGATTTTAACTAAGATTAATCAAAGAATTAGGTTTCTTGCAAGAATTTCAAAGTTCTTAGATAGAAAAACTATGATTACCTTGTCAGGGGCTTTGGTTCAGCCTTTTTTTGATTATGCCTGTTGTTCATGGTATAATGGCATTACAAAACAGATTAAAACTAGGCTTCAAACATCTCAAATAAATTAGTTAGGGTTATTTTTAATTTAAATGAATCATTATCAAATGATTGGGTGGTTAAAAGTTCAGGATAGGGTTGCTCTGATAGAATTGTGTAATGTGTACAAGATTATACATGGAACTGTTCCACAGTATTTTAAAAATTATTTTATTCAGGTGAGGGATGTTCATGGTTATTTTACAAGAAGATCATCCACAGATTTAGTACTTCCATGCTGTAAAAGTAAAGTGGGTAGGGATTTTTTCAGGTTTATAGCAGTATCGTTGTGGAATCGTTTGCCAGGGCCTTTTAAAATATGTGACAGTTTGCGAGGGTTTAGACAGGCTGTTAAGGAATGGTTGCATGAAAGGGGAACGTTTGCTAATTAAAAGTTCTAATAATGTTTATGAATTAAATTGAATATATTGTGTTGTGTTATAATGATTGTATTACGATGTCAAGCTTGCTATGCTGCTGATTGTTGGACTTGATTATGTATAGGGACCACAATGGAAATAAGTCTACGGACTTTTTGTGTTATCCCTGACTGTTTCAGTTTTTTATAAGAGGCATTGCATCTATTTAAAAAATATGAAATGGTTCAATAAAAACAAAACAAAACAAAGAGGGAGCTGTTAGCATGTTTACATGTTTTGCTCCCAACCTATGATGTCATAACACTTTAAAGCTCTTTGTATGGTTGACTGTAAATGAGTTAAAAGCAATAAGGCACATAGATGGCTTCTAAAAATATTACCAGTCATTTTCCTAACTGTTCATTACTAATTCTCACATTTCTACTAGGGTAATGGTTTTTTTTATTACTATTATTTATCCTACAATAAGTATCAAAGAGTATTATTAATTACACAATAATAACACACTAAAACCTAACATGTATAAATACTAAATACTATTATTAAATACTACAGAAACATAGCAAGCAAATATTTATAGGTTAGGTTTCCTACCATTTATTTAAATTCCATTTCCATTTATATCAAACTGTTTTTAGTTCTTGACAAGTTTTACATGTTTTACACTTTGGTTACATTCATGACAGAACAGGTAGTTACACTGGTTACACAAGGTTTATCAGTTCACAAGTTTAATGTCAAACACAGTCATGGACAATTTTGTATGCCCACTTCACCTCACTTGCATGTCTTTGGACTCCACACAGAAATAACCCAGACTGCCCCACCTAGGGATGGAACCCAGGACCTTCTTGCTGTGAGGTGACAGTGCTACCCACTGAGCCACAGTGTCACCTACATAAATGGTAACATGAATATAAGATCTTCTCTGCTGCAGTATCTGCCTCTGTATTGTACTACTGCATCTGCAGACCACAGCGACAGGAAATCCAACACTGAGCAAAAAGCAACTGTGAGAGAATCTGCTATTTTTAGAAGAAGGAGCTATTTGTTTAACATTTTATTTCTTGAATCCATATGTGATTTTGTTTTTATTTCTGGAAGTACAATTACTTGCTAATGTTTATTTTTAAATGAAGTGTCATCATTGGCCTCCTACTTATATTGGTATTGAAGAAGGGGTCTGATTTACTGGACTTACTGTAAAACAATGAATGATTCAATGAAAAGCATTTACACAAAAAATAATAAACATATAATAAAAATATATAGTCTAATGCAGTGGTGGGCAAACGGGCCACATACTTAGGCTGTTTGATCCGGCCCGTTGAGCATTTACAAAACTGTCCTTTAGAGTAAGGCCTGCAAACTGAATCACTGAGTCAACGAGTCAGAAACGACTCTTTTCAAATGAATTATTTATTGGAATCGAATCGGGGAGCTGTGCTCTTATCTATGGTAAAGATTCATTCGTTTCGCTCACTCTATTTCATTATGGTGTCGTGCTCGAACAACTTGATGAATCACCACTTCTCAAAAGCATATTGAGAGATTTTAGTCATATCGCACAGCCCTACTTTAGAGCCTGCACTTCCTGTGTGTGACTTCACTGTAAAAAATTTCAAGTCTCTCCAACTTAAAAATTCTTAGTGACTTGTTGCATCTAATTTTTTTAGTTGGCCTAATTTAAGTTATCTGAAATGCATATTTTAAGTTCTGCTGACAACCATAGAATTTAGGACCAACTAAAAAAAATAGGTTGAGTCAATGAAATTCATCAAATACATCTTGTTGACCCAACAATATATTTTCACTTCTGTCAGCTACATTTGTTTAGTCCAGTTAATTATTAATTAGTATCATCAGTAAATGTAAAATATACTGAATAAGTGAACACTGCATAGCAAACGTAAATTCTTAACAAATACATTTTATTTGCATGTATCATATAAACAATAAATTTTTTTAAACATTCAGCATTCACAAGCATCAAACAAATGACAAGTTATACATGTTATAGTGTGTAATTAAAACAATTTATATTAGAAAATGTAAGTAGAGCCTAAATGTAGTTTTTAAGGTGCAAGGGCAACTACAAATTACAAGTCAACTTAGCAACTGAATGTAATTGCTCATTTTTAAGGTGGAATAAAAACCAGTTTCGATGGTTTGGTGTCTTGAAGGCATTAGTGTAGTGGGGCAGGTTGTCCATTACTACTTCTTCTTCAATTACAACTGCAACATTGACTGCACTGGACAGTGATCTTGATAAAACAGCACTCTCCTTCACCACTTCAAGAATCCCCGTTTTCATGTTCTTTGTGGTCCTGTAATGCTTCTGTATCCTCTGGAACACATAATAATATCAGAGCCCCATTTATGTGTAAGAAATTGCATATTAACACAAGCACTGACATACTAATAAAATGGTACTTGTAGTACATCAGTCAGCACGTAAAAATCAAACTAAAGTAAGAAAGGTTTGCTTAGATTCCCCAAGTGTGCACAGACAAATCCATAAAGCATTAACATTACTTCACCATATAACTCTCAAAACAGTTAAATTAACATTTTCATAACACGCTCGGACACGCTTGCACTACAAAGCTTACTTAAATTAAATGAATTAATTAATGCCTTTTACTTACATAATGAGCTGCGTTTAGAATTTCTCCACTCGTTTCAACAACTAAAAATATATATACATACAACAGCTTGTGAACTTAAAAAGAAAATCTTGGAAAGTATTGAAAATAATTGCCTTGATCTCAGCAAATGTCGTGGACAAGGATATGATGGGGCGGCCAATATGAGTGGAATCTATTCAGGTGTGCAGGCCAGAATTGCTGAAACGGAGCCTCTAGCATATTATGTTCATTGTGCTGCACATAATCTTAATCTAGTTCTTAATGATTCAGTGAAAAATATACCAGAAATCAGAGAGTTTTATTACACTGTACAGGCACTTGTACTTTCTTTGGTCAGAGTGAAAAAGGTGGTCAGTGCTCAGTGGCATGATTTCATCAGATTTATCACAGCATTTCAAGTTAACGCTGAAGCGTCGGTGTCCCACATGTTGGTCCTCAAGGCACGACTCCCTTGTTGCTCTCCAGTACCGTTACACCGACATCATAAAAGCTTTGACTAAACTTTTCTTGGTCAGTGAAAAGACAGACGGACAAAATGAGGCACTTGTCTTGAAGAAAAAGCTGGAAAAATTTAGCTTCATTATTCTTGTTGTCCTTCAGACAAAAGTACAGGAAAACATAAACACAGTTTCCAAGTTATTACAAGCAAAAGATGCAGATGTCCAAAAGTCAGTCAATTTGCTTAACTAACAATTTGCAGCTAATGCCTTATCAAAATTTAGAGTAGACTTTAACAAAGCAACAGAAACTGCTTGTGGAATTGCAGAGAAATGGGGAATCCAAACAATGTTTGACCTGAAAAAGAAAAACTAAATGTTTCTATGATGAGCTGTGAGGATGAGAGACTTTCTAACAGTGAAAGCCATTTCCGTAAATGTATTCAATGCCAGTGTGACCTTTTGTGTCTCGTCCCGTCCTCAATCACAGATACTGGTTGGTGGATGAAGGTTTTTTTTTTTATTTGTCTGCAACGAGTTCAGCAACCACATAAAGTCAACGGAATGGTCCGCTAGCCAGCCTAAACAGAACAGGCTAATCAGTAACTGAGCACATGTGATTTACAAACTTAGATTAAAAGAGTGTAAAATAGCCTGTATTCATAACCAGCTCATGAATGTTAATCTACATACTGTTAATGAACAAAATATAGCAGAGCTGAACAGTTACTAGCTTAATAAAAGTAAATATTTAAGAGTATTTCGGGAGCTTTGCTTAGACGAACTGACCCACAGCAGCGCTCACTCTATCTGCTGCGGATCTCCCAGCATTCAATTGGTTTTATATAAAAAGTGCTGGCGGCATATGACCAAAAGATGGCGCTGAACTATACACATAAACATGAGCATCTTTTAACACTGTTACATCAGCATGTGTCAATTTTGTTTGATCATTAGATTTTAACGGGACACTTGATAAGTTTTTTGTATAGTTCAACGAAGCATTCGACTAAAAGAAGGCTCGTCCGGGATTTGAACCCAGGACCTCTCGCACCCAAAGCGAGAATCATACCCCTAGACCAACGAGCCAATGGGAACATAGGTCATTGTCTTACTGTGATCATATTTAAAGCCAACAGTTTGGCAAACTGGTTTTAATTAGTCAACTGTAAAGACTTGGATTTTAACAAAACACCTCCCGAAATTTACCCAAGAATCACAAATCTTGGACAAGCCATCCTACTACGACTAAAAGTCCTTTAAATTTACCCAAATATTACAGTTACCAAATAACTAAAGTTACAATTCTTTAGGTCAACATTTTTAAAATAATTAAATCAACTTTAATTTACATGTCATTGATCAGTTGGTTTAATTTGTGTTGTTTTTTTAAATACAAATCAAAAAAATAAAACAGATCTTGTCTAACAATTTAGTTCAGTGGCAACAAAACAGCATTTAATATTCTAACAATAAAGTCAGTAATATTTATTTCTTTTTCTACATAAAACAAACGTTTTGATGTTTTGTGTTATCGGTTATTAATACTAAAGATTGAAAGTAATTTACGTTGACATGAGATTTTCCTTGTCGTGTTGACTTCATACTCTGCACTGTTTGACTTTCCTTCACAATGACAGTGCTTTACATTTAAACATGGATTCACAAAACCTCTCGATGGCTTTTAAAATAACTCTGGCAGCATGATTTTATAAAGGTTTTTTTGTTTGTTTTAACTGTACGAGAACAAAGTTTAAGCTAAAGGTTAGAATTTTATGTGGCATCCACATAGAATTTGCACACTGGGATTAGAACCTAAATAGGCAGTTGATAAATGAAACATGGGTAAACAAGGGCTCGTCCGGGATTTGAACCCGGGACCTCTCGCACCCTAAGCGAGAATCATACCACTAGACCAACGAGCCAGGCTGGATGAATGCAAGGGCATTTCTTTGACCTCCGAGTCAAAAGCATGTTGACTGGTTGCACTGGGAAGTGTATTCATGACAAAACAAAATTCAATGCAGAGCTTCATTAAAGCATTTCTAACAGTTTAAGCATGAGGAGTCATTAAAGGCATGAAAGGTATTTACATCCATATAAGCTTACCAACTTCTACCAGTGTATCAGCATGTGTCATTTTTGTTTGATCATTAGATTTTAACGGGACACTTGATGAGTTTTTTGTATAGTTCAACAAAGCATTCCACTAAATGAAGGCTCGTCCGGGATTTGAACCCGGGACCTCTCGCACCCGAAGCGAGAATCATACCCCTAGACCAACGAGCCAGCAGGAACAAGAGTCTTTGTGTTACTTTGATCTGCGTGACTGACCTTCAAAACTATGTTGTCTGGTTGAGCTGGTAAGTGTGGTCGGTGCTTGCATTACAAAACTATCAAAACCTCCAGTATCAGTACATAGACTGGTTATAACCTCTTTTTAAAGAGTTAAAACATGAAAAATATTTAAAGGCTCCAAATAGTAAAAACTTCTTTTAATTAGTCAACTGTCAGGACTAGGAAGCATTTGAAAGCTTTGTGCTGTTTTCATAAAGTACCTTTGTAACCCCATGTCATTAGACAGAATTTACATGTTTACCAATTTAATGCCACCTTTGATTTCTAATTGCACACTGTGATACATTTTGAAGAGACATTTTGATAAGTCAACATTCTTTAGTGAAAGAGCAGGGGATTAAAGAAGGGATCGAAAAAAAAAAATTTCTGCACACAGATGTAGGAAGGAAAGTAAACACATGATGGCAGACTCCATCTACATTTTACTAAACACTGTAACAGCTGCACTTCTGGAAAGAGAAGCTGAAGAAAGGAAGTGATTCAAACGAATAAGAATGATAAGAGGCTTTAAGCTGCACTAGTCTACAGTTCAGTCATGGCATTGCTTGGTTTTGTTTGCCTTCTTTCAGTCATTTTAGGTAAGAAATACTATTATATGTAATGTATTTTTAATAATCTAATGTTTTTTATTGTTTTTAATTAAATTAACTTTTATTTTCCTTTTTTTAAAGTTTATACCTCTGCACAGACTATTACATCAGTTTCTACCACTGAAAATGTCTTGGAGGGAAACTCTGTTACTTTATCCTGCAATTACAGTGGATCTGGAGGTGGTGAGCTGCTGTGGTATCGTCAGTTCTCCACATTCAGACCAGAGTTCATTATTCTGGTTGCTGAATATCAAAAAGAAGCTCCAGGTTCTAAATTTTCTGCAAAGATAAATGAAGATAAAAATCGAGTGGATCTGAACATTTTCTCTGCTGCAGTATCAGATTCTGCTCTCTACTACTGTGCTCTGCGGCCCACAGTGACAGGAAATCCAATGATACTGCACAAAACCAAACACCTACAATACATGTGATACACGATCAACAATATCCTAAATAAAACTTGATATAATATTATTATATTAATATGTGATATAATACAAATTTACAGATTGTACTTATTGTGGATTTTTTATAGTTCTATATATAATGTTAACCTTAATAAAACCTTATTCAGCACTTACAGACCACTGTAATAATATCATATTTTTTAGATATTAAATTTTATTTGTTATGAATTTATGAGTAATTATAAGTAATTTAAGACAAATTGTTTTATAGTGCTTTTCATAAATCCTACATTAGGTTTTGTGTTTTTCTTATTGGTGTAGCTGTGTGTCTGTTGTCTGAACAAAATGAATGTTAATTATGTATTTTTAATGCTAACTGTATAATTATAAGACAGGAAAATGTAGCACATGGACCCTCTTTAATGTATGAATTTATTCATTTCGAGAATTAATTTCTGTGGTTCAGCCTCCCAAAAGCCCTGGGCAGGAAAATGTAAATAACACTTAATATAAATAACACTTAATAAGTGTTAATAAGGCCATTGTTTGTGTGTAAAGCAAATTACACACAAAGAAACGTTCTAACACAGTGCCGTTTATTGCCACTCACTCTTGATGACAGCGTTAACATGTGCCACTGATCTACAACTCATCCGCAACAGCCAGACATTAAAACACACTGATCTACTTAAACTGTTATCATTTTAAATAGTCATCTACTACTTTCACATCTAAAAACACTGACACAATAACAATCACTTTATAAATTATAAAGACTGTTTCACGAATATTAAGAGGCATGAATGCACCTAGTCATGTCCAAATATGATGTAAGTCACTATTTATTTATTGTAAATAACACAATTATGTGAAGTAATAGCAGCATGACAGTCATTTGTCAGGAGTTAACATACGTGTTCCTGCATTAGGTTGTGATGTAAATACAGCTAAAAAACAATAAAGTGCAGCATCTGCATCTGAAACACTAATGATTAATTACATTGGTTTCCAAAAGTTTGTGGCATGGATTACTTAAGATGTTGGAAACAGATGCATCTAGATGCATGACATATGAAGGCAGGGTTAACATAAATGCACATGGATTGGGGGTGGGGTGAGGTGGGGTTATGTTCTTTCATATAGTATAGACAACTATTGGTATGCCAGATATAAACCTGACACAGCTCAATGATGTTACTTCTTCTCTTTATTTTACTCATTACTGATGAAAATGGTAAGTGTTATACAATAAATATCATATTTCATTGAGTTTGTATTAAATCCACTATAACAAACATGATAACAATTTTAGTTAAATGTTTTTAATTTAGAATAAAATAAATGTTATATATTGTTAACATGTTTTATAGCAGAAGCTGCTGAGAGTATTACATCAGATAAACCCAGCTTAACATCAAATGAAGGCAGCAACATCACACTATCCTGCACATATGAATCAGCATTCAATATACTTCACTGGTATCGACAAAAACCTGGATCAAAACCAGAGTTTCTGCTGCTGATTAATGAGGGTACTGTCATCACGGCTCAGCCATCTGACCCGAGAATGTCCATCAGTTTTAACAAAGTGAATAAGAAAGTAGAACTGGAGATCATCTCTGCTGCAGTATCTGACTCTGCTCTGTACTATTGTGCTCTGCAGCCCACAGTAACAGGAAATTTAACTACGCTGTACAAAAACCTTCTCTCAGAGGAGGAGCTATAAGCACGTTTAAATTTTTTTTATCATTTGCTTTCTCAGTCCTTAGGGTATGATGTCAAATAACTATAAAGCTTAAGCATAATCTTATTTTTTAATTAAGCAGGTGTGGAACTATAGGCAGGTGTGAAAAGAATAGAAGTGTTAATAGTTTATTTTTGTCCGTTAACATAAAAGAAATCTAAATCAAAATAATATTTGGTGTGACTGCACTTTGCCAAAACAGCATCAATTCTTCTAGATTCACTTGCACAAAGTCAGCACAGTCAGGGATTTACATGTCAGTTCTTATGTGTTAACGTGTGTTGTTAAAGGGAATAACTTTACATGTTTTCTTTTTAATCTGCTTTAATTAGTAAGTAAAAATGATCTGTCATACTAAAGTTAAATAATCTGTTTAGCATTATTGTGAGCTCTAGTCACCTGAAAATACACTTGAAATGTATATTTTAACTCATTTATTCATCAGATTCTTATCATAATTAGGGTCATGGGGTGCTATAGTTTAACCCAGAGCTCATTAGGTAAAACGCAGGATGAAACCTAATTAGTTTTATTTTTAAAAGTATTTATCTAATGAATAACTTTATACAGGTTACTATTTGAACTCTGTAAGTACACTGAATGAATATTTATGTAGTAAATTCTTTGCAAGTATAGTTACAGCATCATGTGAAATCTGTTAATTCCATGCAAAGTAAAAATACAAAACATAGTATTAAAACAGTACCTGAGTACTGTATTGTCTACATTTTATCAAAATGTCCTCTGTGGGGTGTTTGTTCAGCTGGAGATTGCAGCCAAGCCCTAAATTCAACGATAATGAACAACTACGAGTAAATAAGAATGTTAAATAAAACCCCTTAATTCTAGGCCTTTTCATTTAAAACCAGTAGCCACAAACTTGTGTAACACACACTGTGTGTTCAGATTGTTCAAAATACCTCATTGCTGATATGTTCCCTTACAATCAGAGCAGTTAGTTTTTTGATGTTTGGCAGTGGTGCAGTGATAAAATACATTTGCCCACTACCACTGAGATCCAGGGTTTAATTCTCAGCACTGCAATCAGCCGGTCGGATATATACACAAACATGATTGGCTACGTCGGCGGGAGTGGTCGAAGCCCTGTGATGGCTTGGCACCCTGTCAGGGGTGTACTCCCGCCTTGTGCCCAATGTTTTAAGGTACATTAAACCCACTCCAAGTTGAAAAATAAAACTCAAAACTTGCTCTCATTTGGCCACTCGCACACCATCACTCCCATTTGTTACTAATGTCTCAGGAAGCACTTAAGTCTGTACCCCCCTCTTACTCTTCTGCTGGTGCCACCTGCCAAACATTTAGGTAAAATTTCCCAAACTTGCTGTATCATGCTCCAGTACATACAGCACAACAGAGAGACTTTTTTGTTACCTAAATTGATGTGTGTAGTGATGTAACATCTGCACATCCTGTATGTGGTTTCTTAGAGACGTCATGAGTTTCATACTGAACTATTCAGTGTTCAGAAATGGCTCAACTAAGCAACTTACTCCATATTGGGAGATACATAACACTGATTCTCACTGTAACATCAGGTAATAATAAAATATTTATTCATATTTGGTAGAAAACATTATGTTAATTTATGCACATATTATTAAGAGTTAAGACGTTAATTTATTGTGTTGATTTTCCTCAATTACCAGACAATTTTATTTGTAATAAATTACACATTATTGTCTTCTTTCTTCACAACAGATGGTTTTGCAGATGAAATTCACCCAACAGATCCCAACCTTGTGAGGAAAGAAACAGAGACTGTTACTCTAAAATGTTCTTATCAGTCAAGCAGCAGCTACATTCGGCTTTACTGGTACAAACAAAATCCTAACAGTGCACCACAGTTTATACTGTATAAAGGTGCAAAAGGCCGAACAGCTGAGAGAACTCCTGATGATCCTCGTTTCATGAAACAACCAGTACATCTACTGAACTCACCATCAACAATCTAAAGCTGACAGATTCTGCTCTCTATCACTGTGCTCTTAGAGAAGCCCAGTGATACAAAACTATTTAGATGCTGTACAAAAACTCACATATGTGAAGTTCAGAAGATCAAAGTTATATATTCCCACAGCTTGTTATCAGTTAACCACACACACACACACAGTACAATATAAATAGCACCTGCTTTCTCCGAGTGATTGTATCTTTTTTGTAATTATGCTCATCCTCTACTCTTCTCAGCTATACAATGAAAGTCCATCTCATTATAATTCATGCAATCACAGAACACAATGTGCATGTGTTCATGTTGTGTAAGAGTGTGTGCATAACTTCTTTTTATTCATCTTACATAAAACACCCTGTTTATCTGATTTGCAGGGAAGAGTTCGGCACAGTCAATAACACCACTGAGCGCCACCTGAGCGGCTCAAAATATATATTTAAATGATCATTTAATTTTTTAACAGCAAAAGTTTATCCATCATTAACTGGCTGGGTGTCTCACAAAGGGGGACACATGAACCCAATACACCCAATACATAGATTCTAGCAGCCACAACCGACATCAGGCTCCTGCTGCTGAGCCTCACAAACAGATTCCTTGGTGCTCAGATGGAAGGGCTTTGTGATCCCAAGATGATGGGTTTGCTGGTGAGGGTATTAATATTTAGACAGAGCATCAAGCTTGATATGATAAAATTGATGAAAGAAAAGCTGAATCAATTAAAGAATAAAGCCTGACAGAGGTTAAGGCATTTATCATTATTATAACTCACTCACTTACTACTACAACCTTCATCACTATATAGTGTTCAAATGTTCAATACCTGTATAGAGTCAAAAGAAATTAGAAACAGCTGATGTAGTGTATAGCAAAATAATTGAAATAATTAAGGTGCAACCTTTAATAATAAATACAAACACTAATTTATTGTTTATTATTTGTCCTGTCCTGGTGGAAACAACATTAATAAAGTTTGTGGTCTGGTTGTGAAATAATCTAACATCTCAGAACAGTAAATCAAACTCACACATTCACAGGTACTGTGTAGGAAGTAAATAAAGACGTACATGCACGATCATGTACTGTAGAAATGAGTTACATTGTCACGGATCAAAATACAGCACAGACAGTTCACAAAGACTCAGAAGCAACTGATAATGACATGACCTTAGCAGATGGGTTTTCTTGCTGAAAGTGTAACTGGTTTTGAATGTGTGTTTGGGCAGGCAGGTGCTCTCCTCTCTGTCCTGTACTGTGTACCACCACGTAATCCTGTTCCGGCCTACTGTTCACCCCTGGTTCCCAACATCATAATTATTCTCACCTGGGAACAGAGGGTAAGAGAAATGTGTGCAGAGTTGCAGTTTGTTGTCAGGACTCATGCACTTGGACATAACCGTTTCCACCCCTACTTCCAAGGCGTCTGTACTTCTTGCTTAGTCAAATATCCCAAAACTCTGTTCCAAACAGAGGATATGTTAGTCTGTTAGTGAAATGCAGATCCTGCCAGTGCAGAAAGCTGGAGAACATATTGAACACTGTATAAGAAAACATTCAAATTTTTCCAGTGTGCAGCTTTATTTATTCAGAGGATTCCAACCCACCACCACCTGACATGCTAATAGTACTTATGCACTAAAGATCTTGTAATTTTGCTGGTGCTTTGTTTTGACATATACAGCAAACAGTCCAAAGAGAGTTCCAAAAATCAATCCACCTGTAACAGGTAACTTCACCCACTTCCTCTCTCGGCAGGAAGCATACATTTTCTGTCTGTAGTCCCAACAAGACTACAAAGCCCAAAAGCTTCAGCTATGTTGGTAAAGTTTATGAAATCTCTCCCATTTAATCTACACTGATGTGCCAGAGCATCGTTTTGATCATGCTTTCCATTTCAATCAAAGCCTTCACAAGAGAATCAATTGTTCACCTGATTCCTCATTACTTATTTTGTCAATTTTTTGAAGCAAGGCCGAGAGAGGAGCATAAGAATTACAACTGTGAGTCGTAGTTGATGGATCGAGTAACTAATATGCTGGTCATGGTCACAGTACCACCTGGTGCTGTCTTCCTAGCTTTAGTTAGTTCTGTCATTAGTTTGGAGTCGACTCCATGATCTCATTCTGTGTTAACTAATAGCTCCGTTCTTTCACTCAGCTTTTCAGGCAGCCAGATAACGCAGGTGTGACCTTTTGTGTCTCGTCCCGTCCTCAATCACAGACACTGGTTGGTGGATGAAGGGCTTTTTTTATTTATCTGCAACCACATAAAGTCAACAGAATGGTCAGCTAGCCAGCCTAAACAGAACAGGCTAATTAGTGTGATTTACTTTACTTAACTTTGGTTAAAAGAGTGTAAAATAGCCTGTATTCACAACCAGCTCATGAATGTTAATCTACATAGTGTTAATGAACATGACTATAGCAGAGCTAAACAGTTACTAGCTTCATAAAAGTAAATATTTAAGAGTATTTCAGGAGCTTTGCTTAGACGAACTTACCGACAGCAGTGCTCACTCTATCTGCTGCAGATCTCCCAGCATTCAATTAGCCTAATAGAAAAAGGTGCTGGCGGCATATGACCAAAAGATGGCGCTGAACTATTCACATAAACATGAGCATCATTTAACACTGTTACATCAGCATGTGTCATTTTTGTTTGATCATTAGATTTTAACGGGACACTTGATAAGTTTTTTGTATAGTTCAACGAAGCATTCAACTAAACAAGAGCTCATCCGGGATTTGAACTCAGGACCTTTCGCACCCAAAGCGAGAATCATACCCCTAGAACAAGCCAGTGGGAACAAGAGTCTGTGTGTTACTTTGATCATATTTAAAGCCAACAGTTTGGCAAACTGGTTTTAATTAGTCAACTGTAAAGATTTGGATTTTAACAAGACACCTCCCAAAATTTACCCAAGAATCACAAATCTTGGACAAACCATCCTACTACGACTAAAAGTTCTTTACATTTACTCAAATATTACAGTAACCAAGTAACTAAAGTTACAATTCTTTATGACAACATTTTTTAAATAATTAAATCAACTTTAATTTACATGTCATTGATCAGTTGGTTCAATTTGTGGTTTTTTTTTTTACATACAAATAAAATAATAAAACAGATCTAATAATTTAATTCAGTGGCAACAAAACAGCATTTAATATTCTAATAATAAAGTTAGTGATATTTATTTCTTTTTTTACATAAAACAAACGTTATGATGTTTTGTGTTATCGGTTAATAATACTAAAGATTGAAAGAAATTTACGTTGACATGAGATTTTCCTTGTCGTGTTGACTTCATACTCTGCACTGTTTGACTTTCCTTCACAATGACAGAGCTTTACATTTAAACATGGATTCACAAAACCTCTCGATGGCTTTTAGAATAACTTTGGCAGCATGATTTTATAAAGGGTTTTTTTGGTTTGTTTTAATTTTACAAAGTCAAAGTTTAAGCTAAAGGTTAGAATTTTAATAATGTGGTTTGGCATCCACATAGAAAGCTGTTCAAGTTTTGCCATTTAATCTCCCCGTTTCATTTCTATTTGCACACTGGGATTAGAACCTGAAGAGGCAGATTTTAATGGAACACTTGATAAGTTTTTTGTATAGTTCAATGAAGCATTCTACTAAACGAGGACTCATCCAGGATTTGAACCCGGGACCTCTCGCACCCGAAGCGAGCATCATACCCCTAGACCAACAAGCCAGCAGGAACAAGAGGCTTTGTGTTACCTTGATCTGTGTGACTGACCTTCAAAACTATGTTGTCTGGTTGAGCTGGTAAGTGTGGTCGGTGCTTGCATTACAAAACTATCAAAACCTCCAGTATCAGTACATAGACTGGTAATAACCTCTTTTTAAAGAGTTAAAACATGAAAAATATTTAAAGGTTCCAAATAGTAAAAAAACTTCTTTTAATTAGTCAACTGTCAGGACTAGGAAGCATTTGAAAGCTTTGTGCTGTTTTCATAAAGTACCTTTGTAACCTCATGTAATTAGACAGAATTTACATGTTTACCAATTTAATGCCACCTTTGATTCCTAATTACACACTGTGATACATTTTGAAGAGACATTTTGATAAGTCAACATTCTTATGAATGAAACATGAAACATATTTCAAGGCTCAAAATAGTAAAAACTGGTTTTAATTAGTCAACAAAAAAATGCTGTCAAATATGTGTAACTTATTCTTATGTTTGGATATTTTTCCTCAGCCAGCAAGTTCCAAAATTGTCCAGCAGAGGCCCTTGACTTCATATGAATGTCAGATTGTTAAAATCCTGTATGTAAAATGAGATCTAAATATTCTCAGTCAGCTTCTTCCACGTATGAACGAAACAGCCGTCAACTGTTTTTGGTTTCTTTGTGCTTGGTTGTGCACTCATCTTCACAAACAGTGTAGCTTACAAAAGGAAAAATGCAAAAATCGTGCAAACTGGCTACTGATGAATGAAAACCTTCTCGATTCGCAGTGCTTTAGGCGGGCTGGGGCGTAGCTTTGGAAACAAAATGAATATTAAAGAAACAGTGGCCACACTTCATGTCAATAAAGTTGACCTGTTTGAATGACGTGCAATCTACCAGCGTGCACTGTGCGATCGACGTATTGGGCACCTCTGCCCTACAGCATAAATAATCAGAGCCAGCCCAGAGCATTAGCTACAACCCCAAATCAGAAAATGATGGGACATTGAGTATTAAGTAACTAGTGCACATTCATTCCTGCTTTTCAGGCCTGCAACACATTCCAAACAAGTTGGGCCAGTAAAGCATTTGCCACTTTGTAATGTTGCCATTCCTTCTCACAACATTAAAATCACACATTCTCTACTGAGTACAGGTCTGAACTACAGGCAGGCAAATAGAAGTGTTTGTACTTAGCATTAGTGATGGGAATTTCGGCTCCTTTTGGCTCGGCTCACTAAAAAGAGCCGGCTCTTTCGGCTCCCAAGTGGCTCCTTAGATTTTTTTGTTGCTTAAATTAATTTATTACCAAATTACATGTAAAATGAATTACTAATGTAAAAAAACATTGTATCAAATGTTTATTATTTAAATTGCTTTATTTATATACTCAACATGGAACAGAGTGCTCCAACAATAAATTATAAAATACAAAAACAAAGACCCATCTCATTTAGACAAAAAGATCTGATTGTGTATATTATTTGTATGTTTGCATCTAGAGTGGGACAGCACAGTGGCTAAGTGGGTAGCACTGTCGCCTCACGGCAAGAAGGTCCTGGGTTCGATCCCCAGGTGAAGAGCCCGGGTCCTTTCTGTGTGGAGTTTGCATGTCTTTCCCGTGTCCGAGTGGGTTTCCTCCGGGTGCTCCGGCATTCAGAAAAACCAAGGAGCTCATCTTTGATGGGTTTCTCCTTTCTGTTATGATCTGAACTGTTAAAAAAGATTCTCTCTGAGGGGACAGATACACAGTCTGTGCGCCATCACATGTGTAAGATGTGGGTAGACTGAACACTTGGTCTCCCACAAGCTCAGTGGGTCTGAACTTCTCTGTAAAAGGGGCTTCTCGTGTCCAAACTTTACTATGTTTCCTCTCACTCATTCCAGCGTGTAATGTCTGGCTGTGTAAAGCGCTGAGTTCTCTCTCTCTCTCTCTCCCTCCTGTTCGTGTGCACGCTGTCTCTGTGTGTGTGTGTGTGTGTGTGTAACCCCTCCCCTCCTGCTCAGTGTAAACACACAAACGGCACCACGCATCTTGACCAATCACGTGCGGTTTTGACAGAAAAAAAACCCCCGGAAAAAAACGAATCGGCTCCCAGTCAGGAGCCGGATCCCGTCGTTCACTTTAAAGAGCCGGCTCTTAGAGCCGGATCGTTCGCGACCGACCCATTACCACTTAGCATGTTCTCTTTCTCACAGAGTTGCTGGCTCCTCTGTTAGCGTCATACTTTCTCCTGTACCAGTGATGCCAGGCTTGATCTGGTTCAGGTTTTCACCTGCACAGGTGTAAATTTGTCTTGTGCTTGTCTTGGGACTTTTTACCCGACACAATATAGCCTCTATGGTCAAGTGAGCTGCCCCAGAGGCATCATGGTTCTTTCTGGAGCAGGTCCTATGTTTGGATGGGACCTGCAGTGCTGAGTGTGGGTTGCACCAGTTGGTGGGGTGGAGTGCTGCTCATTCATTACAATATGATTGTGTCTTTCATTTGTTATTTTGTTTCCATTATTTTAGCCACAACTTTTATTTATCCTGTTCCCTGTTTGTTTTAGACGTTTTAGCCACAGTATTGTTCTACCCTGGATAAATCATCCTGCAAATTGGGCCCGTTTTTAGTTCTTGCAGGTGCAGGGCTACACTTGGCATCTTAGTGGTGAGGCACAACCCGTCCTGTTACAAAATAATGTTCTTGGGATCATATGGCAACACGTCTTTTTTCAAACATAATTAGCTATATTTTTGTCATTGTTTTATTTTATCTAAATGCTTGTCTCAATGCAAATGCTAGTTTGTCTCTATGTGCTTTTTAGGTACTTGCTTTAGGTACTTACATTTTAACGGGACACTTGATAAGTTTTTTGTAAAGTTCAACAAAGCATTTGACAAGATGAGGGCTCATCCGGGAGTTGAACTCAGGACCTCTCGCACCCTAAGCGAGAATCATACCCCTAGACCAACAAGCCAGCGGGAACAAGAGACTTTGTGTTACTTTGATCTGCGTGACTGACCTGAAGTGGCCTGCATGGGAACCTGAAGAGGCAGTTGTTAAATTAAAAGTGGGTAAACAAGGGCTCGTCCGGGATTTGAACCCGGGACCTCTCGCACCCTAAGCGAAAATCATACCCCTAGACCAACGAGCCAGCCGGAACTGATGCCAGGCCATCACTGGGACAGTGTACAGTAGGACCAAGAGTCTGCATGTTATCTGTGTGACTGACCGACAAAACTATGTTGTCTGGTTGAGCTGGTAAGTGTGGTTGGTGCTTGCATTACAAAACTATCAAAACCTCCAGTATCAGTACATAGACTGGTTACAACCTCTTTTTAAAGAGTTAAAATATGAAAAATATTTAAAGGCTCCAAATAGTAAAAATTTAATTAGTCAACTGTCAGGACTAGGAAGCATTTGAAAGCTTTGTGCTGTTTTCATAAAGTGCCTTTATAGCCCCATGTAATTAGACAGAATTTACATGTTTACCAATGTAATGCCACCTTTGATTTCTAATTACACACTGTGATACATTTTGAAGAGACATTTTGATAAGTCAACATTCTTTAGTGAAAGAGCAGGTAATTAAAAAAGGGATCCACCCGGATTTTATCAGGAAACCTTCACAACCTTAACTAACTTTAATAACCTCAATTATTATCCTTTACAACATTATTATCCTAACCCAAGGCATGGCTTATGGAGTACATTCCAAACATCCTCAGGTCCAACCGTGATCGTGTGTACACTAGCATTGCTGTTGCATAGAAATTTCTCTCCCCCACTTTTGACAATTAGACCACTTTTCTGTGTTTCCCCCATCATCTGTTGTGTGAAACCCATTGTAAGGAGTATGAAAGTATGACTGGAGTGGGCTGATGCCTCCCTACAACATCAGCTGCAGCACACAGACTGGAAGCAGTTAGATCTTCCAAACTTGTTGAAAAGCTCTTAGATCTGGGCATCAGTTTCTCACTCTGTAACTGGACTTTCTTACTAACACACCACAGTCTGCTAAGCTCATCCATTTTACCTCTTACACCCTCATCCTGAATACAGATGTGCCCCAGGGCTGTGTGCTCAGTCTACTTCTCTTCTTCCTGTCATGACTACAAATTGGTAGGCTTATGGATCTTTAAATCATTTTAGTTCTTGATATATGAAAATAAGCAATTTGTCTGCTATCACAGATACAACATGGCGATGACCCAGTGTACCCTGGTGCATCTCTCACTTAAGGACAGAGTCTGCTGTAGGTCATGTCGTAGCTCTTCAGCATCTTCTTAACATTTTTAATGAACATTTTGAGGCTTAGTGCCAGTTACCCTGTATCTTTTTAATAAAGTCTATGGACTGTCTGGCCACTATGTGCCACATTTTGTAGTGTATTAAATGTGAAAGTAACATAGGACCCAGGGGGACAGCTCCAACAGTCGGTTCTTTTTGTAAATCTACATTTAACGCTGACTATAATCTTAGAGTTGGTTTCTATTTTCTTGTACTTAGTCTGTCAAGCCAGATTGTGGATACATTTAAATAAAACAGAGTCACCAACAGGCATTATTTCTGATATACCATTTGGAGCAGTTTATAAAAACCTGAAACAAGGTGGCATTGAGTGACATCTTATTCATATGGAACTGTGATGGAGTTCAGTGACAAATCATAGAACTTTTGCCAAGAGATCGTCAAGCTAACTTATGTATCCCATGTCTATGGTTTGGTGAGGTCAAGCCAAATATGATTACATTCCTGAATGCTCTCATGGCAGAGCTTAAAGATCTGGAACAAGCTGGAATTAAATAGAAAGACTCTGAAAACATCTGAAAACAAAGTAAACACACAAGTAAAGTTTATTCACTAATCTGTTCTGCAGATTCTGTTGCACGCCACCTTCTGAAAAATACAAAACTATTCAAGGGCAAATATGGTTGTGACTTCTGCCTCCACACTGTGGTGGTTCTTATGCTTGGGAGACACCAGAACCATCCTGTAGGTCAGAGCAAGATCATTTTAAACATGCAATTTTGGTAACACCTGCTGAACCAGTAATGGGTGTGAAAGGCTCATCCCACATTATCACAGGTTTTGTTTCTGAGTACCAACACAGTGTTTGCTTAGGAACCACTAGACAGCTTGCATCTCGCTGGCTAGACAGTAAGCACCATGAGAAAAACAAGCAACTACTTGCCATTAATCAGAATCAGAATCACTTTATTTCGCCAGGTATGTTACACATACGAGGAATTTGCTTTGGTGTTACACACAATAATACACACAATAGTCCACATAGTAGTACAAACAATACACATAATAGTACAGATAATTACACATGTACGACATGTAACATAGAACATATTTAACATACCCGACAGCACACGGACTGTTAACCAGTATTTACCAACATTTGCCCAAGAGAACAACTTTGGTTAAAAAGTGTTACAGCTCTGGGGAAAAAGCTGTCTGGATGTGTTTGTTAAACCACCAGTTGCGGTCACAAAGGCACCAAGGTCAATCAATGACCTAAAATATTGGAAAGCAAGTGAATGGAGGTCATTTTTGCTCTTTTATGCAATACCTGTCTTGAACAACATTTTGAAGAAGAAATATTTTTATTAGTTTTTGCAATGCACATTCTTTTCCAGGATGCCATCAAAGTGAGTCAAGTAGAAAACAAGCTCTACACAATTATGTGTTTAACTAATGTTTCTTTTAATGATCATTTGTTGATGCACCTGGCAGAAAGTGTGCATAACTGGCGACCACTGTGAGCAACATCAGCATTTCCTAAAGGTTTTTTAATTGAACAACCCATGTGCCTACTCAGATAGTAAAGAGATTCCTCGGGTGGAGAAGGTTATCCAGAAAAGCTGAGAAAATTATGGCCAATGCAAATGTGAATGTAAGGCAACTGTTTTACAACCTCCAAAGTATCTCTAGCCACACAAAGAGGTGTGCAGAGTTTCCAGGTCATGTGAGAGGTTTAGGCTGCCCAAAAACTGAGAGTACATCTGTGTTACAGAGGATGGCTATTACAAAATTTCCTGGAACCACAGTTCTGTCAGGTTTAATTTATAATCGTTTCAGCTGTACAGTTAGAAGATGGAACCTTCTGCAAAATCATAAGTTGGAACTCCTACTACAAATATCTTCTGTGTTTTAGTAAAAGAGCTTGCAATCATTTACATTTTCAGCAGACGGCTTTATCCAAAGCGACTCACAGTAGTGACAGAAAACGGTGTGAGCAATTGAGGGTTAAGGGCCTTGCTCAAGGGCCCAACAGCTGCAACCTGGCAGTGGTGGGTCTTGAACCAGTGACCTTCTGACTACTAGTCCAGTACCTTAACCACTAGGCTACAACTGCCCTAGCAGCAGCAGCAGAAAGCTATATAATATACAGTCAAGCTGGACTGCACACACCCCTTTCACCTTCTCCACATTTTATTACGTTACAGACTCATTCTATAATAGATTGAGTTCTTGTTTTGCCTCAAACATCTACACACAATCACCAATAATTACGAAGTGAAAACGGGGTTTTAGAAATTATGCAGTTTCATTGTACTGAGAAAAATCATTTATTTAGGGGTTGCATATCTGTACACACACTTAGCCTAATACTTGGTTGATGCACCTTTGGCAGCAATTACAGCTTCAAGGTGTCTTGGAAAAGAAGATACGAGCTTGGCACACTTGTTTCTGGACATTTTTGCCCATTCCTCTTGGGCATGTCCTTGCAAGTTCCGTCATGTTTTTTTTTTAGCTCCTTCCACAGATGTTTGATTGGATTCAGGTCTGGGCTCTGGTTGAGCCACTCAAGGACATTCACAGACTTTCTCCGAAGCCACTCCTTTGTTCTCTTGGCTGTGAGCTTCGGGTTGTTGTCATGTTGGAAGGTAAACCTTCACCCCAGTCTGAGGTCCAGAGCGCTCTGGAGCAGGTTTTCTTCAACCAGAAAGAGCATTCCTCATAGCTTGACCAGACGAGGTGGCCGAGTGGTTAAGGCGATTACCCATACGTGCAGAGCACAATGGATTAGTAGTCCATCGCCTTAACCACCACGTCAGAACATGCTCTACCTCCATGAAGTAAGCCAAAAACACAATTGCATTAAAAAAAAAAAATGCCTGTATAAGATGTGCTGTTTCTCTCTGGTGTTACAGTTGTATTTTATGTGAGTAGTACCAATATGTTGTAAAGGTGGAGCTTAATTATCAGAGCTGAAAGCAAGAATTTCAGGGGTTTTAATCAATGTTTAATGGTCTGGTTTCCAAAACCACACATGCAGAGCACAACAGATTATCAGTCCATCGCCTTAACCACTCAGCCACCTCGTCTCGACCTGTCTAGATAAATGTGTTTCTGGGCCGATTGGTCTGATTGATTAACCCAGACGGCTTGAACAGCTACATTGCCTTTTAAGAAATATCTTTTACAAAGCTACAAAATCTACATTGATCAATCAGACCAATCAGACCAGAAACAAGCAGGTAAAGCAAGATAAGGTGGCTGAGTGGTTAAGGTGGTGGATGGCTAATCCATTGTTCTCTGCACCTGTGGGTTCGAAAACCAGACCATTGAACAAAACCACTGAAACTCTTGCTTTTAGATCTGGTGCTGCTCACAAAAAAAAAATCACAACTGTAACACCAAATAGAAGCAGTTCATCTTATACAGCCGTTCTTTTAATATAATGTTAATGACATACAGATTAGTAACCACACATTGTTTAAAGGTCTCCACTTTGTGGAGTTAGAAGGACAAAAAGGGCACAAAGTAACCGAGCCAGCCAGGAGTCGAACCTAGAATCTCCTGATCCGTAGTCAGGCGCGTTATCCATTGCGCCACTGGCCCCTGAGAGATTGTGCTTGTGACTTCCCTAAAGCTCCGGCCTCATTTCTGTCTTTTGACCAATGAGAGAATGGAAAACTTTAAAGCACAGCATACAGAAACACCCTGCCGTGACCCGGATTCAAACCAGGGTTGCTGCGGCCACAACGCAGAGTACTAACCACTATACGATCACGGCATTCCAACTATCAGCCATGCCCAGCTCACGTCCACTGCTCCCTGATAGACTGAAGTCATAGTTCCAAGAAAACAAGCTTCTTGAGCTACAGCAACATGGTGCAGAGGACGTAATTGGCAAAGTTTTGATCAAGTCCTATCATAAAGACAAATTCCCATACCGGGAGTCGAACCCGGGCCACCTGGGTGAAAACCAGGAATCCTGACCGCTAGACCATATGGGAAACTGAAGGACTTACCATCGGCTGATGCCAGCATCAGTCACTTCTTTCCACTTTGACAAGACCTGCATTGTTGGATCTGAAGTACCGAGAACCATACACGAGATATCTTGTGGCAATCTGTTCTTTGATATGCTACATGACCACCTTCCCATTGGAAAAACTTGCCCTTGATCCAATATGGCAGCTTTCAAGATGGCGGCCATGTTCCGGACATAGCCTAAAAGATAGGCCCCCTCACCCATTACTTTCTGGGGTATTCAGATATTTTCCCTTTCGTTTCTGAAATAAAAGAGTGTCCTGAGACTTTTGACTCACCCTGTACATATTTTACAGTAAGTACAGTGCTGTTGTGATTATATGGTAAGCCTTCTTTTTTCCTTCTAAATGCTTGTGTGCAGATTTTTGACGTGTCTTTCAGTGCACTTTTTGCGAGTGTCTTTGGCTTATTGCTTACCATGATAAATACTTCACTTATTATTAACCAAATGTACTAACAGTTATGTGTCAGTAGTGCAATACATTAAATACATAATAAGACATAAATCAAGAGATTAAGTTAATGTTAACATCAAATATAAAAAGCCAGCAGTTCTGTAAGAATAAACATATTACATATAATATTTACATAAATAATCAGTTATTCAGTACAAATAGATGGTAGGTTTTGTTCCACACATATGTAGTGAGTGTAAGTGTGCACATGACTTCATCTACATGTTACTAAACTCTGTAACAGGGCTGTACTGCTGGAAAAGGAAGTTAAAGAGAGGAAATGGTTTAATTATGCATAAGATATGATAGCAGGTGTTGAGCTACATTATTCTGCAGATCAGTCATGGCATTGTGTGGATTTCTGTGTCTTCTTTCCATTGTTTTAGGTGAGAAATAACATCACATAACACATGAGAACCTTTATCCAAACCTTAAATAGAAGTTATAATGTATCTGCTGCTAGATTCTTGTCAGTTATTTTTCTTACACTCGTATCTTTATATATAAATAAACATTGTTCTTTCTCTGTCCACAGGTTTTAATCATGCACAGGAAATTAATTCAGTTTCAACCACTAAAACTGTCTTGGAGAGAGAATCTGTTATTTTATCCTGCAATTACAAAGGATCTGGTACAAATAAGGACCTGCAGTGGTATCGTCAGTTCTCCACATTCAGACCAGAGTTCATTATTCTGGTTGATGAATATAAGAAAGAAGCTGCAGTTCCAGGGTTTTCTGTAAAGATAAATGAAGATAAAAATCGAGTGGATCTGAAGATCTCCTCTGCTGCAGTATCAGATTCTGCTCTCTACTACTGTGCTCTGAAGCCCACAGTGACAGGAAATCATTCTATACTGTACAAAAACACACACCTAAGTTACATATATTAGTTCCAAAGTAACCGAGCCAGCCAGGAGTCGAACCTAGAATCTCCTGATCCGTAGTCAGGCGCGTTATCCATTGCGCCACTGGCCCCTGAGAGATTGTGCTTGTGACTTCCCTAAAGCTCCGGCCTCATTTCTGTCTTTTGACCAATGAGAGGATGGAAAACTTTAAAGCACAGCATACAGAAACACCCTGCCGTGACCCGGATTCAAACCGGGGTTGCTGCGGCCACAACGCAGAGTACTAACCACTATACGATCACGGCATTCCAACTATCAGCCATGCCCAGCTCACGTCCACTGCTCCCTGATAGACTGAAGTCATAGTTCCAAGAAAACAAGCTTCTTGAGCTACAGCAACATGGTGCAGAGGACGTAATTGGCAAAGTTTTGATCAAGTCCTATCATAAAGACAAATTCCCATACCGGGAGTCGAACCCGGGCCACCTGGGTGAAAACCAGGAATCCTGACCGCTAGACCATATGGGAAACTGAAGGACTTACCATCGGCTGATGCCAGCAACAGTCACTTCTTTCCACTTTGACAAGACCTGCATTGTTGGATCTGAAGTACCGAGAACCATACACGAGATATCTTGTGGCAATCTGTTCTTTGATATGCTACATGACCACCTTCCCATTGGAAAAACTTGCCCTTGATCCAATATGGCAGCTTTCAAGATGGCGGCCATGTTCCGGACATAGCCTAAAAGATAGGCCCCCTCACCCATTACTTTCTGGGGTATTCAGATATTTTCCCTTTCGTTTCTGAAATAAAAGAGTGTCCTGAGACTTTTGACTCACCCTGTACATATTTTACAGTAGGTACAGTGCTGTTGTGATTATATGGTAAGCCTTCTTTTTTTCCTTCTAAATGCTTGTGTGCAGATTTTTGACGTGTCTTTCAGTGCACTTTTTGCGAGTGTCTTTGGCGTATTGCTTACCATGATAAATACTTCACTTATTATTAACCAAATGTACTAACAGTTATGTGCCGGTAGTGCAATACATTAAATACATAATAAGACATAAATCAAGAGATTAAGTTAATGTTAACATCAAATATATAAAGACAGCAGTTCTGTAAGAATAAACATATTACATATAATATTTACATAAATGATCAGTTATACAGTACAAATAGATGGTAGGTTTTGTTCCACACAGATGTAGTGAGTGTAAGTGTGCACATGATGGCAGGCTCCATCTACATGTTACTAAACTCTGTAACAGGGCTGTACTGCTGGAAAAGGAAGTTAAAGAGAGGAAATGGTTTAATTATGCATAAGATATGATAGCAGGTGTTGAGCTACATTGTTCTGCAGATCAGTCATGGCATTGTTTGGATTTCTGTGTCTTCTTTCCATTGTTTTAGGTGAGAAATAACATCACATAACACATGAGAACCTTTATCCAAACCTTAAATAGAAGTTATAATGTATCTGCTGCTAGATTCTTGTCAGTTATTTTTCTTACACTCGTATCTTTATATATAAATAAACGTTGTTCTTTCTCTGTCCACAGGTTTTAATCATGCACAGGAAATTAATTCAGTTTCAACCAATAAAACTGTCTTGGAGAGAGAATCTGTTATTTTATCCTGCAATTACAAAGGATCTGGTACAAATAAGGACCTGCAGTGGTATCGTCAGTTCTCCACATTCAGACCAGAGTTCATTATTCTGGTTGATGAATATAAGAAAGAAGCTGCAGTTCCAGGGTTTTCTGTAAAGATAAATGAAGATAAAAATCGAGTGGATCTGAAGATCTCCTCTGCTGCAGTATCAGATTCTGCTCTCTACTACTGTGCTCTGAAGCCCACAGTGACAGGAAATCATACTATACTGTACAAAAACACACACCTAAGTTACATATATTAGTTCCTTTAGATAAAATATGTATATTTTGTTAGCACTTCACAAAACATATTTACTTAAAAATGTTTTTTTTAAATAACTATATAGCCTTTTCTACAATAAAGAACTGTAATGTGTTAACAGTTAATTACCATAATTTTACAATAGAATTAAAGTGAGCTTACAGTCCTATACTGTACATTTCCAGTAATGTACTGTCATTCTACAATAACTAACTGTGGAGCATATTTACAGTAATGAACTGTAATAGGTTACCAGTTAATTACCGTAATTACTGTACAAACTGCACAATAGGTTCCAGTACTGCAGTGAAAACCTTATTGCTATTGATAGTTTTTAGTGTACTAAGATGTTGTCTACGTTGTCTGGGACAGTTGTGGCCTAGTAGTTAAGGTACTGGACTAATAATGGAAAGGTTGCTGGTTCAAGCCCCACCACTGCCAGGTTGCCACTGTTGGGCCCTTGAGCAAGGCCCTTAACCTTTAATTGCTTAGACTGTGTACTGTCACAGTACTGTAAGTCGCTTTGGATAAAAGCGTCTGCTAAATACTGAAAATGTAATGTAATGTAAATGTCTATACAAAACTTGATGTCACACAAAACAAACACTACAATTCTCTTTTTATTTCCTCTTTTGTTTAAACAGTGTGAATTTTAGACATACATATTCAACAACTTCTTCAAACAAACCGCCAAAATTGTTGCCAGGGTTTGTGAATGTTTAGAATTTTGTGCATAAAAATAACCTAAAACAACATCATATTTAAATAAAAGTCCTTAAAATAGAATACAAAAGAAGAAAAGTATGTGAGGAAAATATTCTCTGTTAGTTGCACTCACACAATCACAAAACTGACAGTAAAACATTATAAAACATAAAAAACTTTAAGCTTTGGCATGTGTCTGGGCTTATATTATTTTGTTAACTCAAAACACGCCAATGTCTGGCTTGTGGGAGGTAAGAAATAGCAGACAAATATCTTTAAAATTACTATACTAAAACAAAGGTAGTAATAATAACAACACAATCAGTTGAAGTGTATATTAACGTTCTCAAAAGAACCCCTCAACACACCACTACCGTTATACAGCACTATTAACAACTTAGCTCTCGAAACCAACACCAAATTACCACTGATTAAAAAGCATCAGCGCTCGGATGGCGCAGTGGGATATTCTGCTTGCACACTAACACAGAGTTTCTGAACTCCTCGGTTCGAAACTCGGTGTTGGCTCTGGTCGGCTAGGTGCCATCTAGCGGGCATAATTGGCAGTGCCTGCAGCAGATACTAATTGGCAACCGTATCTGCACAGTGGGGGCTGGACTATGTGTGGGTGGGTGGGACTTCATACGTTGTGTACGGACCCTGATTGGCAGAGGAGACGCCTGTACAGAGCGCATGGGCGAAAAGAGGAGGGCTGTACACGTGTCGGAAGAGGTGTGTACAGTGACGTTCTCTCCTCAGATGCAATCTGGTATCTCTCAGCAGCGGAAGACAAAATTAAGTGTGCTAAATTGGGAGGAAAATGCATTTAAAAAAAAGCATCGATCAAATGTACACCTAAAGTGTCAATTATTTACTTTTTAAAAATATTATACCTCAATATGCACCTCGTTTTAAATAAAGTTTGCGATTCAACCACCTCAACTGTCAAGGCACATTTGAATGGACCCGATATAAAAATAAATATTTTTGTTTTCTAAACCGCAGTTTACCACATGAATATAGATGTTTAATAAAACTGAATTCAGAATCAAACAATACCGGGTTTTGCTGACACTGATTAAAAGAAAACGGTGTTGGTGTAAGCTTCTAACTACCACCTAAAGAACAAAAATCCAATCATGCATTGCAGTTTCTTGTATTTTACTGTAAACTAAGGCACATCCATATCATACAGTATAATATAAATGATAAAAATAGTATTTTACTGTGAAATATTTACGGTAAATTTACAGCAGTGTTTGAACTGTTAAGTTTATCTTTGCAGTCCTTATTTTTATTTTAGTTTTAGACCTCCAAGTGACACTTTCTTGTATTATTTGAAATAAATCAAGCCTTATTTTTTTGAACAACATTCTGCTGTGGACCTTCTTTGGAGGTGGAGAGTCAGACATACAGTAGCTGCTCAACCACCATAGTGGTTAACAACAGGACAGGAAATAACCACTACAACAAGCAAGCAGCAGTAAAACAATGAATGAATGAAGTACTATTTCATAATAAACTAACTAAATAAAACCACTTAACTTTGTACAAGCAAATGGAAAATATGTACAAATGTACAAAGCTGTACTTTAAACCTACATTTTAAATTGACCAACCATAACCCTAAATTGCAGACATGATTATCTACATCTAGATTGTATTCATAAATAAGATTTGTTCGTCTACCTTCACAATATCAGATGAAAGAGGAGTTAACATGACTAACTGGATTGGGGGTGGGGAGCTAGATGTGGTTACATACAGTAGAAGCAATTCCTTATAATTATTTGAATCTGACACTCAGCACAATGATGTTACTGTTGTTCTTCATCTTCATTATTGCTGATGATAATGGTAAGTTATATAATAAGCATCATGTTTCATTGGTCATGTATTAATTTTATTTACAATATCCAGTTAAATTAAATGTTATTTATTTATTTATTTATTTTTAGCAGAGGCTGCTGAGAGCATTAAACCCAGTCAAACCAGCGTATCTTCAACTGAAGGAAGAAACATCACACTGTCTTGTATATATGAAGGATCAGAATATGGTCTCCACTGGTATCGACAAAAACCTGGATCAAAACCAGAATTTCTGCTGCTGATTTATGAAGGTACTGTCACCCAGGCTCAACCACCTAACCTGAGAATGTCCATCAAACATAACAAGAAGGAAAAGAAAGTGGATCTCGAGATTAACCCTGCTGCAGTTTCTGACTCTGCACTCTACTACTGTGCCATGAGGCCCACAGTGATATGAACTCAAACTGTGCTGTACAAAAAGCCTGTTTGTTCAGAAGAGGGAGCTGTTAGCATGTTTACATTTAACTGCTATTTGACTCCCAACATATGATGACATAATACTTTAAAGCTCTTTGTATGGTTGACTGTAAATGAGTCAAAAGCATTAAGGCACATAGGTGGCATCAAAAATATTACCAGTCATATTCCTCATAGTTTATTACCGATTCCCGTTTTAAAGACTATTAGGGTATTTTTTTTTAATCCGACAACAGTTATCAAAAAATATTTTACCAAAACATACATTACCCAAACATTATTAATACCACAATAATAACACACTAAAACCTAAAATGTATAAATACTAAATACTATTATTAAATACTACAGAAACAAACATGAGTAATGTTCTGTGGCCATGAAGGAGAGCTTTATTATAATGTACTGTACACCAATCAGGCATAACATTATGACCACATTCCTAATATTGTGTTGGTCCCCTTTTTGCTGCCAAAACAGCCCTGACCCGTCGAGGCATGGACTCCACTAGACCCCTGAAGGTGTGCTGTGGTATCTGGCACCAAGATGTTAGCAGCAGATCCTTTAACTCCTGTAAGTTACGAGGAGGGGCCTCCATGGATCTGACTTGTTTGTCCAGCACATCCCACAGATGCTCGATTGGATTGAGATCTGGGGAATCTGGAGGCCAAGTCAACACCTCAAACTCGTTGTTGTGCTCCTCAAACCATTCCTGAAGCATTTTTTGCTTTGTGGCAGGGTACAATATCCTGCTGAAAGAGGCCACAGCCATCAGGGAATACCGTTTCCATGAAAGGGTGAACATGGTCTGCAACAATGCTTAGGTAGGTGGTACGTGTCAAAGTAACATCCACATGGATGTGTGATGAAGTAAGTGTAGCTTACCCATGACTATGGCGTGTACTTACCTTAAACTTACCTGGGATGATCCATCCTCTGGTAAGGAGAGGGGGAGGAAGACCTGTAAAAGAGAAAAGTGTACACTTATATGTAACGTAAATAATTGTATGTTGGTTGAAGTGCCATGGCCATGCATGGGGTTAAATAAGACAATATATTGTTCTATTTACCATTGTAAAGCATTGAAATGTATCTGTATCCCGTACCCTATGCTTACCTATAACAACATCGGCCCAGCCGAGGGGGAGGGGCTATGATGATAAAAGCAGCGTGTAGGTAGACAGAAAGGGGGGAGTCAATCGAGAAGGAGAGAACAATAGCACAACAGCATTAATGACTTTGTAGTCAGTAGTTGTATGTACATTGTCTGTAGTGTTTAGTGTATGTTTATATACTTATCCGTTTTGTTTTCGTCAAGTGTGAGCGCGTGTTTGTATATATGTAAATAGCGTTGTGTTTGTGTGTAAATAAAAAAGGCGGGGAAAAGAAGCACACCTGTGTCCTCAACGTTCATTCCGGTTACTAGACCCACGGGGTTCGCCCCGTCACAAATGGTGGCAGCGGTGTCGCAACAAGTCTCGGGGAGAACTCGGAGGAGGACATTGGAAAGAAGCCACTTAAAAGAAAGAGCATAAAGCGACCGTGAGGTCTGCAGTTCTGAAAACTACCTCACGTTGGCGATGGCTCCGAAGAAACTTCCAACTGCCCAATCTACACAGGTAAATAACGGCGAAGAAGATGCTGAGGTATGCGAACCACCCTCAGCGCAAAATCTCACAGAAAGTGTAGCTGAGATGGCCAGCCTACGACAAATGTTCCAGACCTTTATTGATCGGCAGCAAAGAAGAGTCACGGCAAGATCAAAGGTGGCGCGCGCTACAACATCAGTTCAGCTTGCCACAGGATGAAGTTTGCTGAGGGCAAAGGCCAGCGCAGCAGGAATCGGAAGCATACCCAATCACAACAACAGCAGCAGCAGCAACAACAGAAACAGCGACGTGCACGAAAATCTACAAGCCGGTGCAGCAGACCGGTGTTGCACCGGAGACTGAGGGAGTAGCGGCTCTGATAGCGCCGATGGCGTGGCCAAGACTCCCGCAACTCAAAGACTCGGATGATCCGGAGCATTACTTCATAATGTTTGAGCGGCTGGCGATCGCAGCTATGTGGCCAATACTGACTGGGCTTTTCCTGGCCTAAGTGAATATGGTCATGTAGTTATTTTTATTACTCTGTATAGCTGTAGCCTAGTGGTTAAGGTACTGGACCAGTGATCAGAGGGTTGCTGGTTCAAGCCCCACCACTGCCAGGTTGCTGCTGTTGGGTCCTTGAGCAAGGCCCTTAACCCTCAATTGCTCATACTGTATACTGTAACTGTACTACTGTAAGTCGCTTTGGATAAAGGCGTCTGCTGAAAATGTAAATGTAATGTATAAAAAAAACATAGCAACATTTATGTAAATATAGTGAGTAATATAAATGTATACTATTATATTTCTATTTTATATTTGTTTTCTATTTATTTTTGGTGAGTATATTATTTGTTATAGTATTATTTGTATATTGTATCCTTTGTATATTTTCATTAATTTATATTATGGGGAGACTGGTTTATAAGAGATGCTCTCTTGTTGATAAGATATAAATAGATATACAATATTTGAATGAAATGTTTGTAAATTAATACATTAAACATAATTAATTATAATTTTATTTAGCTGCTTTTCATCACTTTATTTCAACTTTCTCCCCTGCTGCCAGAAAATTACCGTTTTTTTACACTTTTTTTTTACAGTGTACCTCTCAGACTGACAACCTTAACCCTAACAATAACTTATTATTAGAACCCTAACCATAAACCTAACCCCAAAAAATTAATTTCTCTTGTTTTTTTGGTATATAGTTCACTCAGTTTGTCACTCTTTTGGTTTAAATCGTGTTGCCCTGTTCTCAGATTTACAATATTATAATGCTGGTCTAATTAAGGCCTATTGTAGGCATTTGAATGGGCAATTTACAGTAGGACCATAAACACCTCAACCCCCCCATTTTCTCACAATCAAGTCAGACTGCCATATTATTCCAATTGTTAATCATTAATGTATTAATTAGGGTTAGCTGTATTAACTGTTTTAATGACATTTTAAAATACTGAGCATGTGAAGTTATATTTACTTTATTATTTAACAATATTTATTATTGAACAATAATAATTGAAATATATTGTATTTTCATGGTGATTTTTTTTAAATAAAAGTATATTGTATATATAACATTTGTTAATGTATAAAAAATGCGATGAATGAGACTTGATAACGTGATTTCTGTACTAACATTAGATCATTGTTTTAATATCAACAATTTCTGTTTATTTACAGGGTTTCCTAACTTTCAGGACAAGCCAGTGCATGTTAACATTTCTTTTGTTTAAAAAAAATTGTTGATGTATTTTTTTTAATTGTGCAATTGTTTTGAAAGTTTATACTAAATGCTATTTTAAATACCTAACAGGTCATTGTGGTTTGAATAAAGATTAAAAAAGGAATTAGGTATACACCAGAGTTGGTGTAATTTTTAATTCATATTGCGAAATGTTTTCCAAATATTACATTACATACTTTGAATAATAAGTCATTAATAAGGGGACTGTATTAATCAATACTGTATTGTGTTACTGCTGTTACTGTTTTTTTAGAGGTGTATGACACAATTTTAACAATTAAAATCTGTTGAAAGTAAGAGACTTAATGAAATTATAGGACTATTTCCTGTAAAAAATAGTACAGTAATGGATTTTAATTGTTTCCTAACTTTCAGGACAAGCCAGTGCATGTTAACATTTCTTTTGTTTAAAAAAATTGTTAATGTATTTTTTTGAATTGTGCAGTTTTGAAAGTTTTACTAAATGCTCTTTTAAATACCTAACAGGTCATGTAAACATTCAGTGGTCTAATGTTGATTGAACAGCATTTAATTTGTTTTCTATTTCTATTTTCTATTTGTTTTCTATTTATTTTTGGTGAGTATATTATTTGTATATTATTTGGCCTAAGTGAATATAGCTTGCTATCAAATATAGGCCCAACTGAACAATATAGCTCCAATCTGCACTGCTAAATACTTTATTATTTAACAATATTTATTATTTTACAATAATAATTGAAATATATTGTATTTTCATGGTGATTTTTTTGGTAAAAGTATATTGTATATATAACATTTGGTAATGTATAAAAAACAAAGCAACATTTATGTAAATATAGTGAGTAATATACATTTATACAACAAAGTAAATGAAAATATCTTATAGATATTTTATATATCTTATAGTATCATATATTATTTAAGTAGTTGTTTCATAACAGATTTACTTAATATTTTGAAGTAAGTAAGCCTTTCTATGAAGAAAAACTAAATGGACTAAATGGAGATCGTCAGCTGGCTGATGACCTTAACAGGTTCTACTGCAGGTTTGAAAAGGCCAGCAACGAGCACCCATCCAACAGTACTTTACACCTGTCTGACACTCAGCCACCCATCCACACTGAAAAAAACTGACTTTTTGGTATAGTAATACAGTATATAATTAATTAACTCTCATACAGTTTACACTATAATTTTAAATATCAGTGAAAACTAAAAATGTTTAAGTAAGAATATAAATATAAACACAATATATTCAAGTAGTAAATGAACTGTGTGGGGTGAAATGTTTTTTTTTTTTGTCATTGACCATGAACCTAGAAATAATAAGTAAATATTCATCAAAAAACACATCACGTTTAAATCCATGCATGCGCGATGAACGAGACTTGATAACGCGATTTCTGTACTAACATTAGATCATTGTTTTAATACCAACAATTTCTGTTTATTTACAGGGTTTCCTAACTTTCAGGACAAGTCAGTGCATGTTAACATTTCTTTTGTTTAAAAAAATTGTTGATGTATTTTTTTTAATTGTGCAATTGTTTTGAAAGTTTTACTAAATGCTCGTTTAAATACCTAACAGGTCATGTAAACATTCAGTGGTCTTTAATTTTGATTGAACAACATTTAATTTGTTTTCTATTTCTATTTTCTATTTGTTTTATAAAACTTTATAACTTTAAAAAGAATTGTTTTTTATTTTAAATAAGTGTTCTATGTGAAAAGTATGCTGAAGCATTTTAAAGCCATTGCTAAGGACGTCTTGTATTGTGCACCACAAAATAGTTGTTTCATAACAGATTTACTTAATATTTTGAAGTAAGTAAGCCTTTCTATGAAGTAAAACTAAATGGACTTTACATAATTAGTTTAAGTACATATAACTTTTAACCTAACCCTAATCCTGAAAATGAATTTATCTTGCTTTTTGCAAGGCATATAATTAACTTATATTATGTAAGTGTTTTTCATTGTGTATCATTTTACTCATTACCTTAGGCCTAAGGTCTGGCTGACTGGTTTCTAGAACCATTAACACTAGGCGGGTCTTGGTCTATTGGGGGGTGTGGCATTCTTTTACAGTAGCATATAATTGACCAGCCAAAAGGGTCTCCATCACTACTGCCCCTTGTATTGTCAAGGTCAGTTCTCTTCTTTATCTTCTCTGAAGTTTTCAAGTTCTTCAAATCTACGAGTTGAGATGGCTTCTCCTGTGTAAGTACAACTTTGTTCTTGGTATATTTATTTGAACCTAACCCTACCCTAACATAACCCCACCCTAACCTAACCATAAATTCTTATTAGGGTTAGGGTTTGTATTGGAATTATACATATATGATGTGTCACTGTATATAATATCTAATTTCCTTGATATTGTGGTTTGAATAAAGATTAAAAAATGAATCCGTCAGGTGTTTTTAAGACCACTCCTACAAACCTTATTAACCTTATTAACCGTATTATCAAATTAATTACTAATTATTATTCACATTATGATACATGTCATGAATTTTGGACAGCCGCTGGGAGACACTGTATAGTGTAAATATAAAATTGTAGATAATTTCCTTTTTTGTCTTGTATTCCTTACAGCCAGTCCAGCAACAGGACCCACCTGCTGTGCCCTTTCTGCAAGTTGGTGCAGTCCAGTCTTTCAGGCCACCTGACCCAGAAGTGCATGAAGGACAACTCAGTCAGTGACAGAAAGAGGGTGCTTAAAGCTGCAAAGAAAGAGGCCCATGAATTGCTCCACAGAGGCCGTGTCATTGAGTATGGCCTTATCAGGAGAATTATGGACAGCCCTAGCCCAGTTGAAAGGTATGATAGTAGTGTTTTCAAACTTTGTGTACTTCTTTGTAAAAAAAAAATAAAAACACCTATTGTCCGACAACTCACCCTTCTGCCTGGGTGATGGAAAAAGTGATAATAGTTTCTTAGTGATAAAAATGTGACAGTAGGCCAAGGTAATGTCATTGAGTTAGTGTTAATGGCCCAATTAATGACCCAGACCTAGTTCCAAACTTTGTTTGTCTCCATTAAAATTTATCACTGAGATATAACTATGTTATTAATAAGTTTCATTGTGTTTTAACACTCAATAACCTGAGCAACCTGAGCCATATGGTCATTTGTTCTCAGCTTTAGATAATATTGTCAAGTACACTTTTTTCCTGTGATAAATCAATTGAATTTTCTCTTTTTTTTTAGCCTGATTCAAGAGTTGGAGAAGAGGGGTTTTGTTGTTGCCAACATTCCTCCAGCCATCCCGGTTCCAGCCCAGGAAGCAGCTCAGTCTGCAGCCCTTTCTGCAGCTGTAGCTGAACCTGCAGCATCCATCCCCTCTTCTGAAAGTTCTCAAAGCTCTGGAGAATACTTTCAAGGGTGAGTCTTTACAGATCTTGCTTACATATATATCTTCTTGCCTCTCCTCATGGAATAAATTTTACATTAACTGTATATGCAGCATTTTTAAATTAGACCACATCTTTTGTTTCAGCGCCAAGTCGGCGACGCAGAAAACAGATGGTGCAGCGGGATATTCTGCTTGCACACTAACGCCGAATTTCTGAACTCCTCGGTTCGAAACTCAGTGTTGCCTCTAGCGGGCATAATTGGCAGTGCCTGCAGCAAATACTACTTGACAATCGTATCTGCAGGGTGGGGGCCGAACTATGTGTAATTGGCGGAGGAGACGCCTGTGCAGAACGCATGGGCGAAAAGAGGAGGGCTGTACACGTGTCGGAAGAGGTGAGTACAGTGACGTGCTCTCCTCGGATGCAATCTGGTATCTCTCAGCAGCGGAAGACAAAGTTAAGTGCGCCAAATTGGGAGGAAAATGGGGAGAAATGCATTTTTTTAAAAGAATCGATCAAATGTACACCTAAAGTGTCAATTATTTACTTTTTAAAAATATTATATCTCAATATGCACCTCGTTTTAAATAAAGTTTGCGATTCAACTACCTCAACTGTCAAGGCACATTTGAATGGACAGATATAAAAATGAATATTTTTGTTTCCTAAAGCACGGTTTACCACATGAATTTAGATGTATACTAAAACTGGATTCAGAATCAAACAATGCCGTGTTTTGCTGACACTGATTAAAAGAAAACGGTGTTGGTGTAAGCTTCTAACTCCTGCCTAAAGAACAAAAATCCAATCATGCATTGCAGTTTCTTGTATTTTACTGTAAACTAAGGCACACCCAATATCATACAGTATAATACTGTAAATTATAAAAATAGTATTTTAGTTTTAGACCTCCAAGTGACACTTTCTTGTATTATTTCAAATAAATCAGCCTTAATTTTTGGACAGCATGCTGCTGTGGACCTTGACTTTCTTTGGAGGTGGAGAGTCAGATGCAATAATTGAAATATATTGTATTTTTATGGTGATTTTTTTTGGTAAAAGTATATTGTATATATAACTTTTGGTAATGTATAAAAAACAAAGCAACATTTATGAAAATACAGTGAGTAATATAAATTTATACAATGAAGTAAATGAAATATCTTATAGTATCATATATTATTTATGTAGTTGTTTCATAACAGATTTACTTAATATTCTGAAGTAAGTAAGCCTTTCTATGAAGAAAAACTAAATGGACTAAATGGAGATCGTCAGCTGGCTAATGACCTTAACAGGTTCTACTGCAGGTTTGAAAAGACCAGCAACGAGCACCCATCCAACAGTACTTTACACCTGTCTGACACTCAGTCACCCATCCACACTGAAAAAAAATGACTTTTTGGTATAGTAATACAGTATATAATTAATTAACTTTCATACAGTTTACACTATAATTTTAAATATCAGTGAAAACTAAACATTTTTAAGTAAGAATATAAATATATACACAATATATTCAAGTAGTAAATGAACTGTGTGGGGTGAATAAATCTTATTCTTAACATTCTAGTAGTGTTGAAATGTTTAGTTTTTTTTGTCATTGACCATAAACCTAGAAATAATAAGTAAATATTAATCTAAAACACATCACGTTTAAATCCATGCATGCACGATGAACGAGACTTGATAACGTGATTTCTGTACTAACATTAGATCATTGTTTTAATACCAACAATTTCTGTTTATTTACAGGGTTTATTAACTTTCAGGACAAGCCAATGCATGTTAACATTTCTTTTGTTTAAAAAAAATTGATGATGTATTTTTTGAATTGTACAATTGTTTTGAAAGTTTTACTAAATGCACTTTTAAATACCTAACAGGTCATGTAACCATTCTGTGGTCTTTAATGTTGATTGAACAACATTTAATTTGTTTTGTATTCATTTTTTCTATTTGCTTTATAAAACTTCATAACTTAAAAAATATATATATTTTTGATTTCCAGGCAAGGCAAGGCAAGTTTATTTGTATAGCACCTTTCATACACAGTGGCAATTCAAAGTGCTTTACATAAGGAAAAAAAAATAATTAAAAGCATTAAAACATTCCTGAGATCTAGAATCTCAGAAAGACTTCTTGCAAACATTTAGTTACAATTAAGACAACATGAAATTCAAACAAGAGAGATAAAAAATTAAGAACATGAAAAATTAAAAGAAATATGGTAAAATGAGGGTAATAGCAAAAAATTTTGAGCTCAATCATAGGCACAAGAAAAAAGAAAAGTTTTAAACCTGGATTTAAACATTTCTACATTTGCGGAACATCTAATATCTCCTGGCAGTCTGTTCCAGTTATATGCAGCCCAACAGCTAAATGCTGCTTCACCATGTTTAGTTTGGACTCTGGGCTCAACTAGCTGACCTGAGTCCATGGATCTAAGAGATCTACTAGGTTTATATTCTCTAAACATTTCTGAGATGTATTCTGGGCCGAACCCATTCATTGATTTATAGACCAGTAGCAGCACTTTAAATTCTATTCTGTAACTAACCGGAAGCCAGTGTAGAGATTTTAGAACTGGAGTGATGTGCTCAGTTCTCTTCGTCTTAGTTAAAACTCTTGCAGCAGCGTTCTGAATGAGCTGTAACTGTTTAATGGTCTTTTTGGGAAGTCCAGTTAAGAGACCATTACAATAGTCCACCCTACTGGAGATAAAAGCATGGATCAGCTTCTCTAGGTCTTGTTGGCACATTAGACCCTTAATTTTGGCTATATTTCTAAGATGGTAGAAGGCTGTTTTGGTGTTGGTTTTAATATGGCTGGTGAATGTAAGATCTGAGTCTATTAGAACGCCAAGATTCCGGACTTGGTCTTTGGTTTTTAGAGCCCGGGAATTGAGGTGTTCACTGACACTAATCCTCTTCTCTTTGCTGCCAAACACAACAATCTCTGTTTTGTCCTTATTTAACTGTCAAAAAATTCTGGCTCATCCAGTTATTGATGTCCTCCAGACACTGACACAGTGAATCTATTGGGCTGTAATCATCTGGTGAGAGAGCCAGATATATCTGTGTGTCATCTGCATAACTATGGTAATCAATGTTGTTAGCCTGTAGCATTTGGCCTAATGGCAGCATATAAAGATTGAACAGAAGAGGTCCGAGAACTGATCCCTGGGGGATTCCACATGTCATAGCCACCCTGTCAGATTCATAGCTGCCAATAGTGACGTAGTAACTCCTAAACTCTTCTAAATAGGACCTGAACCAATTAAGGACTGTTCTGGAAAGTCCAACCCAGTTTTCCAACCTGTCCAGCAATATTCTATGATCTACAATGTCAAAGGCTGCACTAAGATCCAGTAAAATGAGAACTGATATTTTACCCGAGTCAGTATTCAGCCGTAGATCGTTTAACACTTTTATGAGAGCCGTTTCAGTGCTGTGGTGAGGTCGAAAGCCTGCCTGAAATTTGTCAAAATAACCACTGGAATTCAAAAAACTGCTGACTTGACTGTAAACAACTTTCTCAATGATCTTAGCTATGAAAGGAAGATTTGAGACCGGCCTGTAGTTGTTTAACACAGACACATCCAGAGTTCTCTTTTTTAGGAGTGGCTTAATGGCAGCAGTTTTCAGTGACTTTGGGAAGACGCCTGATGCTAGTGAGCCATTAACTATTTGTTGCAAATCAGTTTTTACAGAGTTAAAAATAGTTTTAAAAAATTCAGATGGCAGTATGTCGAGACAACATGTCGATGATTTAAGATGCTGGACTGTTTTCTCCAGTGTTTTTTGGTCTATTGTATTAAATTGTGACATAATAGTCATGTTATTTTTAGGTGTCTGTAGGGGCGGCATGGTTTCATCGTTTGACTGAGTGGCGTTAATGGTCAGTCTAATAGTTTTGATTTTTTCACAGAAGAAATGAGCAAATTCATTACATTTCTCTGTGGACAGAAGTTCTGGGGTGATCTGTTTTGGAGGATTTGTAAGCTTGTCGACCACGTTGAATAGAGTGCGGGTGTTGTTGATGTTCCTGTAAATGATCTTAGAGAAGTGCAGCTGTCTAGCCCTGCATAACTCCGAGTTAAAACTACAAAGGCTTTGCTTATAGAGATCATAGTGGATTTGAAGTTTAGTTTTCCTCCACTTACGTTCAGCTCTCCTGCATTCTCTTTTCAGAGCTATTACCATCATTGTGTTACGCCATGGTGCTTTCTGTTTGCTCAACGTTTTCATGACTTTTACCGGGGCAACCACATCCATGACAGTCAATATTTTCACATTAAAGTTATCCAGAAGTTCATCAACTGACTCTGCAATTAAAGTTGGTGATATAGCTATGGCCTCCATAAACCGAGAACTAGTGCTTTCATTTATATTCCTTTTCTTAACAGAAACAGAGCTAGTTTGAGCATCTGGAGTGATCAGTATTTCAAAGAAGACACAAAAATGATCAGAGAGGGCCAAGTCCTTGACCATAACAGAAGAAATGTTAAGACCTTTAGAAATAACTAGATCCAGAGTGTGCCCTCGAGTATGTGTAGGCCCTTTCACATGTTGCAATAGACCAAACGTGTCAAAAAGTCCAAAAAGTTCTTTAGTGTTATTGTCCTTGTTATTATCTAAGTGGATGTTAAAATCCCCAGTTATGATGAAAAAGCTGTACTCAGTGGAGATAACTGACAGTAGTTCAGCAAATTCATCTATAAAATGTGCAGAGTATCTTGGAGGTTTATAAATGGTTAAAAATAAAATTTTGGGAGTACCCTGCAAAATAAAACAGAGGTATTCAAAAGACATAAAATTGCCAAGTACAGTCTCTTTGCACTGGAATACATCTTTAAATAAGGCAGCTACTCCTCCACCTTTCCTACCACTTCGACACACATTCATAGAACTGAAGTTTGCTGGTGCTGTTTCATTAAGAACAGTGGCACTGCGGCCTTCTGCTAACCATGTTTCAGTTAGAAACAGAAAATCTAAACCGTAGGATAGAATTATGTCATTCACTAAAAATGATTTGTTGGCTAGAGATCTAATATTAAGCAGAGCTAGCTTTAAAGGAACCACAGGAGCCCCTGGGGCAGCCCGAGGTTGTCGTGGTACAGGTAAGAGGTTAGACTGGTTGACTTGATATGCTGAATGCGTTCTATTCTTTCTATTTCTAATCAACACAGGAATAGAAAACATTTCAGACATACTGGGTCCAAGCTTACTCTCCAAACTGTTGTCAGTATCATATCTGCTATAGCAAGGACCCTGAACACATCACAACGTGTTATCATTATTTTGTACTCTGCAGCCGCTATCAGTAGCACTCGCTGAACATTCTGAACTCTGTACAGCCAGAGTAGATGAAGTACAAGGCTGCTGCTGACGGTGCTGAAGTGGCCTCAGAGCACGGGGGGGAAGGGGAAGGGGTGCCCTGGGCTTTTTGGGTGAAACCTGTGGACTGGCTGAGATGGAGTGTGAGAATTTAGTCCCAACACACACCAGTTTCTCCATTTTCTCTGTGAAATCCATATGTGGGGAGGTGATGTTGTTGAGAGAGAGAAGTTGGAGGATGACTGTGATGTCTCTGCTGTTGACTGCTGTGTCACTGCCTGATGATGAAGGTAGTAATAGCTTTCGTCACGAGTCAGAAACTCAGCCTGAGCTGTGTTCTCCAGTGATGGGGATTGTATGTTTGATGGTCCTTCATGGTTGAAGGCAGGTGAGGGAGGTTGAGGATGCACGTATTGTGTCGAGTCAGTCCAAGAAGCAGATGGGTGGCGAAGAGCAAAATGGAGGTTGTCCTTTAGTGCCTTCACTCCAGTCTTGCTTAGGTGGGTGCCATCTGGGTAAAAAAATTATCTGTGCCCCCAGGATAAATTAAAATTTGCAATATAATCCATCCCTTTCAAACAGCAGGTTCTGCTTAGCCACGTGTTGAGGTTGAGTAGCCGTGAAAACATATTAGATCCTCGGGCTGGGAGAGGCCCACTGATGAACTTCTGAGCAGTCAGCTTCTCAAGTGTATTAAACAGTTCAGTGAAGTTGTTCTTTAAGATTTCTGACTCCTCTCTGCGAATGTCATTTCTGCCCACGTGCAGAATAATTCGGTCGATCACTCCATGCTGGGAGAGAATGTTGGGAAGTTCCTCATTTAATTCCGAGATAGTCACGTTCGGGAGACAGCATGTTAGCATTGATCTGCTGCCTATATTCTTGATGGCAGAGTCACCGACGATCAGAGTTTTCGGAGCGTTCTCTGCGTCAGGCGAGGGCCTCTGCTTAAACAGCCTCGTGTTTTTGCTAGCCCGCTTTGAGTCCCCTTTTATAGTCAGCTTCGTTACCATTACCGCTGGGGGTAACCTCGATCAGATTTCTGAGCGGTTCAAAACGATTGAGCAAAGGGATCGGTTTTTGTTGCGACCCTGCTATTTTCCCACGGGGTGCAATTGTGCTAGCTTTTGGAATAGTTTTAGCTTTCCGAGCCCATGATGAACAGTCTGGCGTGGAAGACATTAAGACAGCCACCTGCTGCTTTTGTGGTTTTGGTTTTGCTCCAGGTTTGTGCCACCGACTTATTCTCTCACATGGTTCGTTTCTGTTCCCCTGTTTTGATTGAATTCTGTCAAACTTCGGGAAGTCTGTTAAGCTGTCTAGCCTTAGCTTAGCTGGTTGTTCTGTGTTAGATTTTGACTCACCCTCGAGTGATCTGGAACCATTTCTCCTCTCCGTTCCAGGTAGGATTGTGAGCATTTTTGTCTCCAGCACAGCGATTTTCCGTAGGAGACTGTAGCAGTTGGAGCAGCACGAAGAACCCGCTGTAGTGATAGGAGCCATGGTAGTCCTGATAACTGTGCCCGAGTTTAGTCTGACGGCTAGTGGAAAACTCCGTTAACTAAGTGTCTAGTTTAATGTAGTTCTGTAATTCTGTGCCTTTCCAGCCGATCTATTGTCGGTGTTTGCTGATTGAGCTCTATATTTTAGAAATAAAAGATAAAAAATAACTAAAATAGCTAAAAACTAAAAGCAAGCGGAGAGCAGACAGAAAGCGTGCAGCCAGAGCGAGCGTCAAGAACGATGCGTTAAATGATCTGGCAGATGTACCAAATGTTTCAGCTTGGAAGACACTATGTCAGTCTTCTCACACAGATAATCTTCTATAACAGAAGGAGAGAGGGAGAAGCTTCAAAATTACTCCTGAAAACATACAGAGCTCGCAACAAAGCTCCTCCTTACCCAGAAATATATGAGAGCCTCTCCAAACTTCAACAATCACTCGTCAACAATTTTACCAGACTAGAAATACGAGGGAAGAGAGAGAAAAGTCCCGCTGGGTTCTTTCTTACCTCCCTAATTAAGGCCCTTCTTGCCCAGATGCCAAATTTAGCAAAGCGTCCAACTCAGAAGGTTTAAGGTGCTGCCAAGTGTCTTTAATGTTAAAATGATTATTACCACTGTGGTCCTGAAAACATGTGATGCCTTAGACATTGTTTTTTTATAAAATGTTAATTGTACCCATTTAAGATCAAATCCATAAAAAGTCGAGGGGTTTGAACACTTTCTGAATCCACTTTCTGTTTTTGTTTAAAAGTAGTGTTATTCAATCACAGGACTCTACACATGTTCTCACTCCTAGGGGGATCCATATTTTGGGGAGGTAGCAGGGTCTCCAGGCCCCTATTTGCTGTGCAGCACCCACATTACCTGCTGTACTGCTGTTTTACCCAATTAAATCTTTCTTACTAATGACCGTGAATTTGGAAGCTGCGTTCTAAACAAAAAAAAAAGAATCCTTAAGTTAGTGATGCCCTTGTAACATGTTATAAAGACCCTAATTAGTTGCCCTTTAGATATAGTGTCACTCATTTATATGTAGAAGCCCAAAGAAATGTTCATAAATGTTCCTTACAACTCTGTAAATACCTTATTCGGTGCAGCTGTAAATTGTGCGAGCTCACTGATTTTGGCTGGTCAGGTGTCTAGATACAGGCATGATTGGCTATGTCTAAGGGGGAGAGAGTGGCCAGAATGGTGTCCTGTCCAGGGTGCATTACTGCATTGTACGCAGTGGATCCATGAATACCAGACCCACCCTGACCCTGACCAGAATAAAGTGGTGAAAAATGATTCCCTTTGATCTAAAAAATGATGTAGTAATGACAGTGATGTGAAAGATAATGAATGCTGCCCAGCTGCCACTGTTGGTAGGACATGTTGGAGAAAATAAATGTTTTTCTTTAAGAGCTGTGAATTCTGGCTTATTTATTACTACCACATGTTCATTTATGTGCTTCTTCAGCTATTCAGGTAATAATTAGTATTTATTTCCCATCAGCAGTGTTTATCTGATGTGTGATTATACAGCATTCTGGTTCAGTTAGAAAACAACAAACTGCTTGAAATGGTTGCACATGAATATTTCCCATATTTCAGTACATGAACAGTCGGAGTGATGCTGCTCTGTTCCTACATGCAGACAGGAACTATCAGTATCCCAGACTACTGAATGAAGCTTTAGCATTTTAATCTCATCTCTGTAGCTGTGAAGGTAACCGGAGTGACCGTGCTGTGCCTGACATCCTGCCTCAGTATTCAAATAGCTCAACAAACACTTCTTATACACATATACATGCTTTACCTTTATTGTTTGTTTATTAGGGTTTAATCGTCATGTTTTACACTTTGGTTACATTCATGACAGGAACTGTAGTTACTCATTACACAAGATTCACCAGTTCACAAGTTTAATATCAAACACAGTCATGGACAATTTAGTGTCTCCAGTTCACTTACACATCTTTATACTGTGGGAGGAAACCGGAGCACCTGGAGGAAACCCACACATACACGGGGAGAACATGCAAATTCCACACAGAAAGGACCCGGACCGCTCCACCTGATTATCGAACCCAGGACCTTCTTGCTGTGAGGAGACAGTGCTACCCACTGAGCCACCCTGCTTTACCTTAAAATCTTCACTGAAAGACTCATAAATCTACTCAAAGTAACAAATATTCTTACACAGGGACACAGTCAGTCTGGAACAAGAAAGGACATTCCTCAAACTGTTGCCATAACATTGGAAGCATAGAATTTACTTCATATAATTGACCACGTTAGAGATAGGTATTGCTGAAACATTTGAGCTTAATAATTAGAAGTGTCCACATACTTTTGGCCATATTTACATTATATTGCCAAAAGTATTTGTAGTATAGTAGTGTGTGAGATCAGGGCTTGCACCTCAGGCAAACTGACATGATGAAAGATGGGATTGCAAGAAGCTTAAGAACACTCTCCAAGATGACCTTGATTCTAAGGAAAGTATGCCACTATGCAATGAAACAATATACAAGGCAAAATAAACAGATGATTGGAGATGAAAGAATTTGCTGTCCTGGATGAAAGCAACTTTCACCACAAACGAAAAGTGAGCAAATTACATTCATCTTATAGGCTACTTGATATATTTAGCTTTCTTGCTATAGTTTTTTTGGGGAGTCTACTTACCAGATGCCATGATTGCCACAAGGATGTGTGGTAACCAGAAAATTTGACTTTGGTATTGTTTGTAGTGGTATCTGGATATTACTTGTCTGTCAGCAGAAAATCTCGCTTAACCTTCATGATTTGTCCCTTGACTTACTTTGGTCCAGCTCAAAAGCCCTAAATGATCTTAACCCAACAACATATTCTTATTCCAACAGTATGGTCGAGGTAGGTTTGCTTCCTTGGAGGAGATAGAAGTGGGTATTTTGTGTGCTTAGCATAAGGAATAAACCCCGGCATCCAGTTCTGTGCCTTGTGAAGCGAAGGTCACGGCATCAGCTTATACCTATTGTTGTGAAACACGTGCGTCCTGGTACAACAATAATTAGTAATGAGTGGAGAGCTTATAGAGCTGCCTTGACAGATATGGGTTACACTCATTTTAGAGTTAACCATTCCCAGTGGTTTAGAGATCCACACACTCAACTCAACATCTTGAGAGGGCATGGTTGACCTACAAATAAAATATCTGGAGGCTAAGAGGTAACAGGACAGAGAAAATGGTAAAACAAAACCTTTCATTGAGTGGACTCACTGGCTTGTTGCAGATAAGCATAGGCATGGTACACTTGGCCACTTGCTTAAAGACATTAGGCATCAGTTTCCTCTTTAAATAACTGCCCCCCCCCCCCCCCCCCATCATTTTCTTTTTTTTATTTAAATGCAAAAATTAGCCTTTATCATCCTTGAAGGTTGTTTAAATGTTTACTTTTATATTTTAGAGAATATTTATAGTGCAGTTATTTTAAATCCATATATCCATTCATATATATATATATATATATATATATATATATATATATATATCCATATATCATTTTTTGTGGCTGTAACTGTTCGCACAAAGCAGTCTTTATTAATGTGTAGAGATGTTTTAGTATAATTTTATATGTTCTAAATACAATAAAGTAAAGCATTTACAGTCTGTCATGCTGGTTTGCTCAGTTTGTTTCTTATGATCTCATGTTTTATGTAGCAGGAAACATTTGGAAGTTGTGCATTTTAGTAGATGGACTTTGAAAGATATGCACCTTATTAGCAGACATTTCACTGATCTGTAAGGTACTCATACTTAATTAATGATTTATTAATATATACATATGACTAGTAAATGTAAATGTATGTCATGACTTTACTTGGTGGAGCACATCATCATGCAGTCATGCTGAATGTAGACAAATTTCATGATGCATAGATACATTAACTAATGATGTGTAAATATGTATGTAGTTAATTAATACATGGATAGTTAATTTAAAAAAATGAAATTTGAATCAAGAAGCAGTACACCAAACCAAAATATACTATCAACAATAGATGTGCTATAGTCTCTAACTGTACAACAGCAAGGTGGAGCTGCAAGGTAGATATGGCTAATAAAGGGGCGGGTAAGTGCACACTACAACATCTCAGCAATGCTGTTTTGCCAGAAACACACATTAACATTGTCACTACCAGGATAGGCCACAGATGTGTTCAGAATGGTCTACCATACAAATAATAGTTTCATGCTTTTCCCAGTTTTATTTAATGTTGTGTGTGAAACATAAAGGACAAGAAAACTGTTGAATACTGATTCCATTTACCTTCTCAAGAACACCAACTAAAACTGTTGATTGTGCTGCCCCTCGCCTCTGGAATTCCCTCCCTCCTACTCTCCGCTCTGCATCCTCCCTCACGCATTTCAAATAATTGCTTAAAACACATCTCTTCACTGAGTATTTTTCATAGTTGTTGTTGTTGTAAAGCGTCCTTGAGCATGGTTAAAGGTGCTATATAAGTATAACTTTGTAACGATGAGCTCCTGTGTGCCACGCCCCCTCTCCATGAGCACACTCTGACTCCTGCCCTGAGCCAACACCCCTTTTCTGATTGGTTCCCTGAGACTATTAGCTCCAGCTGTCCCTCATTTCAGGGAGTATAAAAGGGGAGGATATTTGCTTTACCTTGCTTTGCGACTCTTTGGGTTTGGTTGGATGTCGGGCCAGTGATAGCTCACAGGTTAAGGTACTGGACTAGTAAACAAAAGGTTGCCGGTTCAAGCCCCGCCACCACCAAGTTGCCACTGTTGGGTCCCTGAGCAAGGCCCTTAACCCTCAACTGCTCATCTTGTTCTGTTCACTGTGTAAGTCGCTTTGGATAAAAGCATCTGCTAAATGCTGAAAATGTAAATGTTAGATTTGCTAGCCTTGATAAACTTGTTAGACTTGTTAGCCTTAATTGCCTTGTTAGCCGTGTTAGACTTGTCAGCCCTGTTTAGTCTTGCTTAGTTCTGTTTATCCTTGTTTAGCAATGAAACATTCATAATATTTGATATTTTCTAGTAGACTCAACTTAACTTAGTTGCTTTCTTTTCTTGAAACTACTTATTGCAATTAGTTTATCAGGTGAAACCGGATATGACGCACCGGAAATTGCGCAATACATCGTGAGAGCACGTTTTGTTTTAGTGGCGTCTCAGGTAATGTGAAGCTCAACAAAATCTTTTTTCATCTGTCTAATTGCATGCTAATCATGATGTTTATCTTATTATATTGTTTAATATAGATCTTTAATTAAATAATATTAAAGTTTTATTGTTGAGCATGCTTTATTTGTTTAAAAATACTAACGCTAATTAGCATGTGCTAATGTTAACACTATCGGCGGATCTGCTTACAGTGATTTATTTATTAACGTCTTTCTAGGGTTTCTGTGAATCGTATTAAAGTCTTAAATTGACCTGGTTTTAAATGTGTCAGAGGCATATTTTAATAGATTGCCTTTGGCTGACTGTATAAGTCCGGTTGCGCTCTGTGTAACGTTAGTATAATTAGAAATCTGAGTTTTGTGACTGTTATCCATGAAAACACAAATGTGAACAGTATCGGATATTCAATTAATTTGTAATGTTAAAGTCTTTACTATAGAAATAATATTTTAATTATTACAACAAAACAATTGATGTCTTGTATCTCAGAAGGGCCAGTCAAAAGTGTGGAAGCTCTTTTAGTGACACTGAGGGACAAAGCAGGCAGTGGGAAGGAAAATGAGGGGGTTATTGACACCCCAGGGGAAGAGAGACTGTTCAGTTTGGAAGATTTTTCTCCCTTACCTCAATGTGTGGAAACCTCCTCACCACAATCAACTCCTTGGGGACCGCTGTCTCCCTTCCCTATCACACTGCCACCAAGGTCACCTAGAAAAAGGAGGGTTAGAATTTAGAAGCCAAAGGAAGTTAATCCAGTGGTGGTCCACCCAGAGAACCACGTAGAGCTCTTTCAAATTGAGCCATGCCCCAGCACACAGAAAACTGCCACTTTGCCGCTTATCCATGAGCCGCAGGTGGAGACCCTCTGTAAATCACCAGCTTTGGTGGAGGTACATGTTGAAAACACCACCTCGCCACTGAGTGAGGGAACCGAACAGGACCCTCCAATGATTTCCGCTGAACAATCAGGTGCAACACAAGTGTTAGATGCATCACAAATGCCAACAGAGGGGACTGTGTTAACCCAACCAGGTGACATCTTATCACCAACAGATTCATTGGGAAGTGTTCCTAGAGAGGAATTAGAAACTAGCCTTTTGACAGAACCCCTCATAAAATCAGTCGTACTGCAAACCAGTTCACCAGAAACATTTAGACCAATAAAACACCTCTCCACAAATAGGAAAATGGTGAACTGGAGTTTCAGTGCCCGCAAACCAATATGTCTTCTGGGATTTGTCCAGAATCACAGGACACACATTTGGGGACTTGCAAGTTGACAGCTATCCAGGAGGCACATTTAGACATGCAGAGAACCTCATAAACAAAGCCACAGTGCATGTCAGAGTACAACGGTCATCCTAGCTTTTGGCATTAACCATCGTAACCAAAAGGGCAAAGAGACCGCAGTAAAACAGATGCAGCGGGCATTGAAAGCAGCAGCTGAGAAGTTTCCAGATGCGACCATTTGGATTCCGTTAGTTAATTTTTCGAAGGCTCTGACATTAAAGGAGCAAACCATGCTCACAACCCTCAATAACCACATCAAGAAAAACATGGCATTTTTGCCACTGCTACCGGCCGCCCAGTTTAAAGTAACCCAGGATAGGGTACACTGGACGTCAGCTTGTGCTAAAGCGATGCTAGAACACTGGGCTAAACACCTAAACTTCACAGCCTTTTGAACCCAAAACAGGGACTACCCAAAACAGGGACTACAGAGAGGTGGTGAGGTGTTAAATTTGTCAAAACACTTCACACCTACTAAAGGTCAATTAAAACTTTGAAATAAGGGCTTAACATTCATCCCCACGCCCAAAATAAACCAAGACATGAAAAAGCAACTCACCTTTGATGTACAACAGTACCATAGGAGACTGCTATTAACAACATACTTTAGGTATGATCAAGGGTCCGATCCTCCTTTCACCCCCAAATCAACCTGGACACCCAAACTCTCCCAGGTTCCGAATACTGTAAGAAGAATTATTAGAGCAGATAAATATGCGAATATAAACTTGCCCTGAAACCACAGAGAAACGTCAAACCTTGATAGAGAGGAACAGCGAGCCTTAGAACAGTTACGTCGTGACAAATCCATTGTCATCAAACCTGCTGATAAAGGAAGTGTAACAGTAATAATGGACAGGGATGCTTATGTAAAAGAAGCAGAGCAACAATTACACCAGGAGACCTACTACTAAAAACTCCACGAACCAATTTTCTTGAAAACAGTTCCAGAAGTCCGAAATATCCTCTCCCAATTACAGGAAGGAGGCTACATTAATAAAAACAGGAAACTTACCTGATGGGGCCGGACAATCCACGCCAAAGGTTCTTCTATCTGCTCCCTAAAATACACAAAGATCCAGAGTCATGGAGTGTCCCTTTTGAAATGCCACCAGGCCCCCCAATTGTATCGGACTGTGGCAGTGAAACCTATGCCACAGCAGAATACATTGAACATTTTCTGAACCCGATCAGCATCAGACACCCAAGTTATATCAAAGATACATATGATTTTATAGACAAAATCAAAAACATTCTTCTTCCATTGGAATGCTTCCTCTTCACCATAGACATAGATAGTCTCTATACTAACATTGAGACATCCGCAGGGCTGGAAGCAGTGAAAGAATGGTTCATCAGATATCCTGACAAATATAGACCTGATGGAATCCTCTTAAAATTATTAGAAATTTTGAATTTGATTCCAAATTTTATCTCCAAGTGAAGGGAACGGCAATGGGAAAGAGATTTTCCCCCTCATATGCCAACATCTTTATGGCACGGTGGGAAGAGACAGCACTGGCTAATTGGCACAGATTTTTGGATGACATCTGGGGTGTCTGGTCAGGAACGGAGGACGAGTTCAAACAATTTACAACTCACCTCAACCAGTTTGATCAATCCATCAAAATCAAGTATACATTGCACAAAACGGAGGTGAACTTCCTGGACACAGTAACTTTTAAAGGCAACGACTTCTCAGATACACATAGACTTCATGTCAAAGTCTACTTTAAGGACACAGACACACATGCCTTACTGTTTAAATTGAGCTATCATCCTAGACACACATTTAAGGGGATTGTCATGTCTCAATTGTTGAGATTTCACAGAATCTGCACCCAATCAGGAGACTTTTTGCAAAAAGGGTCCTATTCCGAGCACTCAGGGAAAGGGGTTACTCCCGCTCCCTCCTTAGAAAATGCTTAAGGAGCTTCTTCACTAGAAAGGAGGAGGATACCACTGAAATAATCCCCCTAATCACAACATTCTCAAAAGGAAGTGTCAGGTTAAACAGAAGGCTTAAAGAGAACTTTGAGAAGTTTGTAGTTGCAGTTGGTAATTTTACTGGTAATTTTTTTTTCTACATTTTATGCTAAATTGAAGAATATTTAGCTACGTTTGACTGAACATTGAGTTATAAAGTTTGTTTTTGAAGAAGAAAAAAAATGTGGAAATGTAAAGATTGTGGAATTTCAGTGTCCACCAGATCTCAGTTATTAATTGTACTTCCTTATTCATTGCACATCAGCCCCGATGCCATTCTTTATTCTGGATCTGCTGCACCTAAAATAAAATGCTATCTGATGAAATTGTTAGTGTGAAGGCTTTACTTAATTTTATGATTAATGGTAAAGCTGCTCTCGCTCCATGTTCAAAGTTATTTGTGAGAGCAAACTGACAGATGACAGATGATATTAAGTTTACTTAAGTTAATTATTTAAGCTTTAATGAATAAATTATGATTGGTTGATTTACAAAGCCTGAACATAGATAGATAGATAGATAGATAGATAGATAGATAGATAGATAGATAGATAGATAGATAGATAGATAGATAGATAGATAGATAGATAGATAGATAGATAGATAGATAGATAGATAGATAGATAGATAGATAGATAGATAGATTCTTTATTGATCCTTTGCAGGAAATTTCTTTGTTATAGCAGCTCACATCAGACAACAACTTCTTGTATACATACAATATTAACTTACAGTGTAAAACAAGCAATAAGGGTAAAAATGTACAGTATGGTACTATATACATGTAAACTTTTTATGGTGTATGCATAGCATACAAAATTAGTATTTATTGAGGTATGTAACCATTGGTGCATGCATAGCATACAGAAGTAGGTATTTCTTATAAATGATTTATTTGGATTATTATGAATTGTTAAACAGTCTGATAGCAGTTATAAGAAAAGATTTTCTGTAGCGTTCACTCCTGCATTTAGGAGGAATCAGTCTGTGACTGAAGGTGCTCTGTCGAAACACCTCCAGGGTATGAAGTGGGTGTGAATGGTTTTTGATAATTGAGTTAAGCTTTGTGAGCATTCTTAACTCTGCTACCTGCTGAACTGAGTCCTGTTCAGACCCCACTATGGAGCTGGCCTTTTTGATCTGTTTGTTTATTCGGTTAGTGTCCATTGTTCTAGCACTCTCACCCCAGCAAACCACTCCAAAGAAAAGAGCACTGGCCACCACAGACTGATAAAAGGTGCACAAAAGTGGCCTGCTGATGTTAAAAGATTTCATCCTTCTTAAGAAGTACAGTCTGCTCTGCCCCTTTTTGTACACCGTCTCCATGTGTGTAGACCAGTCCAGCTTGTTGTCCAGCTGAACTCCAAGGTACCTGTAGCTGGGTACAAGTTCCACCTCAGTTCCTAGGATAGTAACTGGCTCAGGATCCCTCCTCCTCCTCCTAAAGTCCACCACCATCTCTTTGGTTTTTGTGATGTTAAGTTGTAGGTGGTTGTTGCTACACCAGTCCACAAAGTCCTTGACCATGCCCCTGTATTCCTGCTCACATCCTGCCCTAATACAACCCACGACTGCTGAATCATCTGAAAACTTCTGAAGAAAACAGTTGTCGGAGTTATATTGAAAGTCCGATGTATACAGCGTAAACAGGAAAGGGGACAGGACTGTTCCTTGTGGGGCCCCCATACTGCTCAAGGTTTTTACAGAGACACAGTTTTTAAGTCACACAAACTGTGGTCTAGAAGATAGATAGTCCAAAACCCAGGAGACTAGAGCTGGTTCCACATTCATCTTCAACATCTTTTCACCTAGCAGCGCAGGTTAAATAGTATTGAAGGCGCATGAAAAATTGAAAAACATAATCCTCACAGTAGCGTCCACACTGTCCAGATGAGCATGAGCCCTCTGTAACATGTAGATGAGAGCATCATCCACGCCGATGTTTTGTTGGTAGGCGAACTGTAGAGGATCCATGTGTTCCTTCACTCTGGGTCTGATGTGAGCAAGGACTAGTCTGTCTAGCGACTTCATAACATGTGAAGTAAGGGCGACAGGCCTGTAGTCGTTGGGGTTTGTTGGGTGACTCTTTTTGGGAACGGGAACCAAGCAGGAAGCTTTCCACAGAGTGGGGATCCTCTGTAGACGCAAGCTCAGGTTGAAAAGGTGTGTGAAAATGCCACAAAGCTGACTGGAACAAATCCTCAACAGCCTGGGGCAGATTCCGTCAGGTCCAGCTGCTTTTCCCTGCTTAAGTCGATCCAGTTCCCTTTTCACTTGATATGGTTTAAGTGTTAAGGGTGTGGTTACTGATGACAAGGTGGCATTGTGTGCAACAGGTAGAAGGCATTGTGAGGTAGATTGTTCAAATCTGTTAAAAAACAAATTCAGGTCCTCAGCCGTGTCCTGGTCACCATCAAGCAGCCCTCCTCCCTTCTGTTCCAAACCAGTGATCTTTCTCATGCCATTCCAGACCTGACGCACTCCTTCCTGTTGTAACTGTTGTTCTACTCTCTGTTTGTAGGCTTGTTTCCCCTCCTTAATCTCCAACTTCAGTTGTTTTTGAAGTATCTTTGCCTTTTCATGGTCACCCTCCTTGAAAGCCTTTTTCTTTTGATTTATCAGGGATTTCATGTTGCTAGTAATCCATGGTTTGTTGTTTGGGAAGCATCGAATTTCTTTGCTGGGTATGTTGCTGTCAACACAGAACTTGATGTAATCAGTCACGCAATCTGTGAGTCCCTCAATATCCTCCCCATATGACTCACAGAAAACATCCCAGTCAGTGAGTTCCAAACAGTCCTGCAGAGATTCGTTTGCTTCATTGGACCAGCATTTTATGGTTTTGGTAGTGATCGGCAGTCTTTTTATAACCGGGGTGTAGGTGGGAGAGAGGTAAACCAGGTTATGATCCGATCCTCCAAGAGGGGGCAGTGCAGTGGCTTCATATGCATCCTGAACGTTAGCATACAGAAGATCAAGAGTTGTGTTTCCCCTTGTAGTACAGTCAACAAATTGTTTGAGTGTGGGCAGTATTTTGGAGACAGTGACATGATTAAAATCTCCACTTAGCAGAAGGAATGAGTCCGGGTATTTCTCTTGTAGTCTCGCGATAACCATGTAGATTACGTCACACGCTGTTTCAGCATGTGCAGACGGTGGAATGTAAACAACATTTACATTTACATTTTCAGCATTTAGCAGACGCCTTTATCCAAAGCGACTTACAGTACAGTTACAGTATACAGTCTGAGCAATTGAGGGTTAAGGGCCTTGCTCAAGGGCCCAACAGCAGCAACCTGGCAGTGGTGGGGCTTGAACCAGCGACCCTCTGATCACTGGTCCAGTACCTTAACCACTAGGCTACAACTGGCCCACCACAGTGAATTCCCTCGGTAGATAATATGGTCTCAGACTAACTGCTAAGAGTTCAATGACCTTATTACAGATTATCTCCTTAACAGTGGCATGCTCAGGTTTACACCATCCTGTCCACAGGAATATTGTGTCTAATTCCAGCTGTTTTGGAAACCGATGCTATGTCCAGTAACTCCTGTCGGGAATAGACGATTGCCGATGGTTTTGGTCTCCAACACTCCTCGCGCTCAGATTCCTTTAATAACATTCTAATACGGCACTTTATCGATTTGTGCAAAATTGAAAAATAATGTAGAAACGAAAAATAAAACGAAAAATAAAAAAATAACAAGCAATTAAACACCGTAAGACACTTAAAACACATAAAACAAAACACGATACGAAGAGCTGCTTAGTAACAGGCTGCACTGGTAGGCGCCTTCTTGGATATAATGAATGTTCAGCTATAAGAAATTGATGTGTCATATTTATGATATGTTTATTTGCAACAGAGTTTATAATATGGGTGTTACGCTGCCTGGTCTCTGCAGCGAATTATGGGCTTGCTATAACACAGCACATTAGTGTTATTGGCACACTCTTGCGTTTCTTCTGTTGTTGTTGCTTTTGATACAGGAACAACGACCAATGGATCACTGATCCGCCAGCAGGCAGGACTGGAGGACAACCAATCGATCGCTTGGGTTAGGCTGCGGCATCGCCAATCAACGCGACGAATCGGAAAAACAGAGGCGGGACCTATGCTTGAAGAGCGGAGCTTCAACACCTATTCAGCAGCTTTCGTGCTCAGACTGGCTTTGGCTATTGAGAACTGTGTATTGCTGTGATTAGTGCGTGCGTGTGTTGTAGTTGGTGCTTGTTGTGTATTTAGTGTTGCTGTCTGTGTTCGTTGTGTTAGCCTGTTCTGTCCTTTATATGTGTTCGTGTTATATATAGTATTGTAAATAGTCATCACTTCTCCCACTTTGTAAATATTTGCACAACCACTATATAAAACCGTAAATGCGCATTTGATGATGTCCGTTTATTTTCTGGGTTTCCCGTTTAGTTTCTATTTGTAAAACCAGTTGTTTCTTAATTTGATTTACCCTTAAGTGTAACGGCTTTTTCCCCCTAGACTGGGTCGTAACATGGGTAAACATCCCAGTGTATTGATTCCATAATTTTTGCCAGTGGTTGTAAGAATTCCATGATTAAATTCTTGTGTAAAATATAGGCTTACATAGGTTGGTTTTGTGAGAGACACATTGGTGAGTGCTAACCCTATTGCAAAGTGTTTTTTATTGTATTGCATAGCTGTTCACAGATATTGTTAAGTTTTATACATAACCAGGACATCTGTTTACTGTTAGATTACAGTTTGCACCTCCAATTTAGGTTATTTGATCAGGCCGTTTCTCTATACCAGGGCTGCCCAATTTGGGGCCCGCGGGCCAAACTTGGCCCGCCGCCTCTTTTTTTTGGCCCGCCTCACTATATCAAAGTAGTGCCTACTTTTGTCAGTAGCTGGGAATTTCTTTTAACAGGTGTTGAACTGCCTATAACACTAGCTGCAATTCATTAGCTGACCACAATTTTACATGAGACAGTGGATAGGAGAGGGGGGCGCTGTGGAGCTCCTGTCAGCAGACATTAAGTAATCTATGATGACACGAGTGAGGCTGTTAATCATGGAGCGTATGAGGCAGTGGCATTGGATAAACGAACATTTAAAAACAGTTGGCAGCTTGAATATTTTTTCACCGAAATAGATTAAACCGCAATTTGCCTCATCTGCGGATAGAGAGTGGCTGCACTAAAGGAGTATAACATCAGTCAGCGTTACGAAACAAAACATGCACACCTGTTCTCAAAGTAAAGTGGCGAGGAGAGAAAGGTGAATATATTGAATATTTGAATAATGATGATTATATATATATATATATATATATAGGTGATAAATATATAGGTGAATATTTTGCTTTTCATGTTTTTCTTTACAAATTTACATTTGTTCAAATATTTCTGCTCCTAAAAAGAAACATTATCATCCGTTGAAATAAATAAAAGCACTGTTAATTAGAATAGACAGTAGTGTTTTATTTAACAATAAAAAACGTGATATATTTTAATTTAATGCAATAATAAAATTAGGGTGGGCGATTTTCACGATTAATTCGAATGAACGTTTTCTCCCGATGTTAGAAATGTGACAATCGCGATTGTTTACATACTTTATCTTTTAATTAAAATACCAACATGTCACGAGGCAGAAACTGACCAGACACTCGCGGATTATGTAAATCAGGGAAAGTTTAATATCAAAAAGGCAGAACGGTGTACAACACCAGGTAGAGTCCAAAACCAGAGGATAAACAAACCGGCAGCGAAAACCAAAACAGTAAATGGAAGACAACAAAGGCCGCACACGGTAACGATTAGATTCAGAAATAAGGACCGCAAACACGATCAGCAAAACTTCACAATGAGACTCACAAACAGAGGAGTTTAATTAAGATTCATGGAATCGAACACAGCTGAACTGAATCAACACTCCGAAGCGTGAGGACCGATCAGGATTGGCTGACCGGGGACTTGTGGTAGTCACGTGACAGTACGTGGGAACATGGGAATTGTAGTCCATATTGTTAGAAGCAGAACGTGCCCCCTCCATTCACCCCCCAGTCACAAGCTAAATCAAAGCTGAGCTGAGTGATTACTTGATGTCCCCCCCAGTGTAGATACGGATACAGACTCACTTTATTGGTGGAAACAGTGAACAGGCTCGTGTTTCTTTTAAGAAACCTGTAAAGAACTGTTTGTGGTTTTGCACTTTTCTTAATGTAAGGAGGTTCTTGCTGCACATTATTTAAAGTGAGTTGTTTGTGAGCTGTTCCTAAAAAGGCTATAGCTAATTAAGATTTCTATTTTGTTTTAATTATTGTAAATTGTTGTTATATTGTTATTGTTATAAAGTTTAAGTCCCTTGAAAAGATAATTATAGGGTGTGCTGTTACTATTTTTACACTTCTGCAGTCTTTTAAATTAAAATGCAAAAAAAGTATTTTTTTTTCAATTGCATTATACAAAAAAAAAAAAAAAAACGCAATCAGAATCTTTTTATTTTTTGCAATATCACCCAGCCCTAGTTGAAATAACATAACCTTTTAGTTTTGGCCCGTGGCCCCTCACTGAGATTAAATTTTGGCCCCTTATAAGGAATTATTTGGGCACCCCTGCTCTATACCAACGCTCAGAACTTAACCCCTGCCAGAAAATCCTCTGCAAAAAAGGAACAGTGGAAAATTTGTCTTGCTTCAGAGAAACATGACATGTTGGTTGATGACAGACCTGTGAGCAGTAACTATGAAGCTGGAGAAACTATTTCAGCGAGAGCCTCAAACAGCCAGTATGATAACAGTTATTCAGAGCACAAGAAAGGAAGCCAGTGTGTAGCTGAGGAAGCTTCTGACAAGGTTAACATGCTGGTTGAAGATAGGAAGAGAAATGCCAGTAGTAATAGTACGTACTATATGGAAGTGAATGAGATTTCAGTGAGCGCCTCATTCAGCCAATCTGATTCCAGGTTTTCAGAATACAGCAGAGGAAGCCAATGTGTGGCTAATTCACTGATGTTTCTAGCCCACCTGCATAAAACAGAACAAATGGATAGTAAAAGTTTGGGTAGTGTTTTAAGAAAAGGAGACCAATTGTATTGTCTGATACAAAGCAGATTAGAAAAGGAGAAAATGTTTGTTTCTGTGCATCTAAACTTTGATGAATTACCAAATACAATTTAAACTGACAGAGGCTGTTACATCATAAAGAAATCCAACCCACTAAGTGGGTTGTTACTGCAAGATGCACCTCATGACTGCGAAGACTTTTTAAATCTATCGCTCCGACTTGAAGGTTTTGGAACCAGATATTCACAGGCATTGCTGCTTATAGGTGCTTTGTGCATTAGTGTTTTCCAAGATCGACATGGCCGTAATGCCAATGGAACATGTTTTGAGGAAAATGGGATAGCTGTGATGGTTACTTTTCACACTGTGTCTGATCTGGCAAACCGGCTAATAGAGCTCTTCTACATTTCATTGGAACTGGATGCAGGGCAGCAATATGATTTGCTACCAGTTTGCTTTGAGACAGTAATGTCTGAAGACCAGGAAGTAAGAGCAATAGAGAGTGAACAAGGAAAGATGTCACAGCAAACCTCTTCTTTGTCTAAGATGTCAATCAAACTTGACAAACATAGACGAGAAAAAGTTGCAAAGAGGCAGAAGAGACTAACAGTCACCAAACAGATCAAACAGTCACCAAATGAAACAAGAAAAATAAAAAAGTTAAATTCTCAAAGGAAAAAAGCTGATAAGGATCGATATAGATTACATTTATCTGAGAAGAGGGCCAGCATCAGAAGCCGATATCTTAATGACCCTGTTTTTTATTTGAGACAAAAACAGTACATTAGACATCGGTATATGAACGATTCCTATTTCCAGCAAAGACAACAACAGCGCACCAGAGACCGATACAGGAATGACCCTGCATTCCAGCAAAAACAAAAAAAAAACACATTAAGGATCAATACAGAAATAACCCTGCGTTCCAGCAAAAAAAAAAAAAAAAAAAAAAACACATTAAGGACCGATACAGAAAGGACCCTGCATTCCGTCTGAAGCAAAAAGACCACATCCGAGTCAGATATAGAAATGATCCTTCTTTTTGTTTGAGGGAAAAAGAGTATATAAGGAGACGATACAATTTAGATTCTTCTTTCAGTGCTAAACATAAGGTTTATTTAAAGACGTCATTATGCACAAGGTGGTAGATTTCACAGAGTACAGTATATGTCGCAAGGCTTTAAATTAAGACAAAGTATAGATCTTAAAGCACTAAACAGTATAAGGTGTAGTAACCATATAAGGAACAAGTACAGAGCTATTATTTGCTGTAGTCCAGGACAGGTCAGCAGTGAAAACTTTGCTACAACACAGCGTAGTAGGGAAAATCTGCTAATAAAAGAGGCACAATTACTGTTTGAATTGAATGTGCAACAAGGGCCAACGTATATTTGTACTGTCTGCCACAGATGTTTTATTTTCTAATCAGGTCAGACTATGTAAATCATCAAATTATTCAAAAGACCCTGAGCTTGTGTCCCTGTCTTTAACTGGTACGTATGTCCATGTTTGTGAAAACAGATGTGCAGATCAAGGTGAGTGTAAAATGCCTGAAAGAAAAGATGAATTGATATGTTATAGCTGTCATGAACATCTGAAGTCTGGTCATTTACCACCAATTGCAGTGGCAAATAATCTTAAACTTGACTCAATCCCAGATGAATTGCTAGGGCTGAATGTACTTGAGAGACACGTCATTGCTAAATTCATACCTTTTGCAAAGATTATCTCACTTCCAAAGGGACAACAGCGTGCAATTCATGGAGCAGTGGTATGTGTTCCATCTGAGGTCGAGTCAACAGTTCAGTGTTTGCCCAGACCATCTTCGGAATCACAACTTCTTAGAGTAAAGCTGAAGCGTCGTTTACAGTACAAAGGACATTTTCAATTTCAGAATGTGGACATGAAAAAGGTGAGAACTTACTGCCTTACTGAAATTAAAGGAAATTCATTCAGAGTACAGAGAAGTATGTTTAAGAGAGGATGCAGAAGACGAGTACCTGGAATGTGCACCAGGGGGGCATAATGTAGAGAATGTTGACCACAGAAACGAAGATGTCTGTCCAGAGGGTGAATCTGACTCTGAAAACCCACCTGATGAACAAGAGGTCAGTGTTGCACAAAACTTACAGCATTGCTTTTGATTCCTGTCTGCAGCCAGCCGATGTTGGCCAAGAAATATTGTCATTTGGAGACAATATTTACTCAATTGCCCCAGCAGAAGGAAATCAACCAGTCAGCTTTTTCAAAACTCCCAAATTGGAGTCCATGGCATTTCCTGTGCAGTTTAACACTGGCAGGAACACATTTGATGAATCAGACAGACCTAAGAAGATCTCCTCAAGCAGATATTTTAATGCAAGGCTGTTCAGTGCTGACAATTGTTTTGCCATGGACACGAATTACATATTCCTTGCACAGTTTGTGACTGAGGTGTACCTTGCTATGTACATCTACATCTACAAGTATGTCCATTCAGCTGTGCAAAGGCAAAGTGTTCACCAAAGATGGACAAAAAATTACAACACTATTGTTTCAAGACCAGCATGAGGTGAAGAAACTTGTCCGGCATGGGGAAGCCACAAGAATTATGCAGCCCCTAAGAGGGATGCCTGCTTTTTGGGAGAAAACAATGAAGGACTTCTTTGCGTGTTTGAGACAATTAGGCTTGCCTACATTTTTGAATTTCTCTGAGTTGGACTGGACCACTAAATGTGACATTCTGAGAAGCAACCCCGTGACAGTCATAAAACTATTGGAAAAGAGGGTGGAGACCCTAATGAGAGATTTAATTTTATCACCTGCTCAACCTATAGGTGAAGTGGTAGACTGGTTTTATAGGGTGGAGTTCCAGGCCAGAGGATCAGGCCACATACATTGCCTTTTTTGGATTAAGGATGCACCAAAGTTTGAGGACGATCCAGATAAAACCGTTGCGGCATTCATTGATAAGTACATATCCTGTCAGCTGCCTGATGAGAAAAACAGACCCTGAATTGTTCAACATTGTGAAGGAAGTGCAGTCCCACAGCAGAAATAAACATTGCCGCTTCAGGCTTCCCAAGCCACCCATAAAGTCCACTTTTATTACTAAACCAAGGCCATCAGAACCTGATGAACCAACCCCGAAACAACAATCAAGAGACAAGCTAAAGCCTGTTTGGGATTTGCTGCATGACCCAGCAGCTTCATTTGGAAGTATAGATGAGGTCCTTGCAAAATGCAATTTAACCTATGAGAAATTCTCCCATTATCTTGAGACAATGGCAGATAAAACTGCTGTGATGATGAAACGTGATCCCAAGGACTGTTGGGTCAGTGGCTACAATCAGCACTTGTTGAGAGCATGGGATGCAAATATGGACATTCAGTACATTCTGGATCCCTATAGCTGCATAATGTACATGCTGTCATACATCACTAAGGCAGAGCATGAGATGAGTGACCAAATGAAACAGATTATGCAAGCATACTCCAAAAACCATGAGGTCAGTGTGCAAGAGGCTGTCACCCGTTTGCAGCTTAAAACTCAAGTCTTGCTCACAAATTGTTATCTTCATTCCTACAGATGACAATGCCCTGAAAATGTGCCTGCCAATGAGAAATCTGGAAATGAAAGATCCAGATTCAGACCAAGTGTGGATCACTGGCTTGCTAGATAAGTATAAAGCCAGGCCTCAGACTCCTGAATTTAAAAGAATGTGCATGGCTGACTTTGCATCAAACTATAGACTTGTCTATGGAAGACAGAGGAACAGTAACAATATCTTGCTACAAGACAAAATGGGGTTTATTTAGAAGAGGACAAAAGGCAAACCTGCAGTCATCAGGTATGCACATTTTTCCCAGAAGAAGGAGCCTGAAAAGTTTTACGGAACTCTTCTGAAGATTTATCTCCCATACAGGAGTGAATGTCAGCCGAAGATAGTGCCATTTAATTCTTACCAGTCCATCTACTGTATGTTAGTGCTTGTATCAAGCTCCCTGGTTCAGATTTATTGACACGTGTGTTTGATATTGTGAAGGATAACCAGAAACGGTATGAAAATGACAGTGAAGCTATTGACCATGCAATCGAGGATTTTGTAAAAACTGGACCCATGGAGGATGCATGGGCCAGTTTTGCTCCAAATACAGAGCTCATCCGAATCGAGACAATTTCAGACTGTCGACCAGTAGATCCAGCTGAAGATAATGAGCAAAATGACGTGCCAGAATACAAAAGAAAGGCTGACAGTACAGCTGCAGTGCCGCTCATAGAGTGCCCAGTACTAAGCTCCAGTGTCGTTCGGCAGATGTACCAATCGCTAAATCAAACACAAGCAGCTGTGTTTTATAAAGTAAGAGACTGAAGCTTGCGTCTTCTAAATGGTGAACAGCCTGACCAGTTCTTTTACTTTGTTACTGGTGGAGCTGGCACTGGCAAATCTCATTTGAGGGTGATTCTTCAATTGGGGGAACTTTTACGTCCCTAGGTTATACATTTGTGTTAAAAATACTTTATTACAAAACAAATATTTTAGGTATTAAAAAGATCATTCATTGCATCACTAAAAAAAATTACATACCAAAATAATTATGATGTCCATTTTTTATGATGATTTAAACATCAATATTTTGCTACTTTGGCCTTGTCCCCAACCCAGACTTTAAAACTTCTCTGCTCTAATAAAATGCTAAAAAGTGATCAATTCATTATAAAAATCACAATATGAGTTTTATAATAACTTAAAAATAAACAAAATGTTTTTTTTTTTTTATATTTGTACAACCTATGCATATTTTTGAGCAATATATTACTGTCCCCAGCATTATCGTCATTACCGCAACAGTGTATGGTTTCTGTAGGGAATCATTTGAGGGTACAACTTGTTTATGTTGTAACCATGGAAACAAAGACTCAGAAGGAAGCACATGCCAGCCATGAGAGAAGATTGACATTTTAATGTCTGGAAATGTGAGTAATTTAATCATGTATTCCTCCTGATCATAGAGTATATTTATTCAGCGTCATTACCATTTACATCAATATGGCAGTACTTTCAAAAAAAAAAAGAAATGTACACATTATTTATATGTATTTAAAGTGCATCTTGTACTAGCTGTTGACTATCTTTAGCAAATCCATGGCCTAGCTAGTTTTTTTCCTAAAAAAAGTAAAAATTGTCATTACCACAACACGTCATTACCAACACATAACCTGTTGTGATGGTAATGACACTTGGTGATGGTAATGACAGGTTTTCAATTTCACCATCAGTATCTTTTTAATTATTTAGAAATTAAATATAATTAAGGCTAACAGTGTGATTTTATTAGAAAATCCAAGTGAAATGCATTACTTTCTAAAACTCATTTTCACTGTTTTAGTCAATATGGCCCACAAGACATCAGCAGAGAGGTCTAGAGAGTACAGAAAAGATCAGGAGTCCCATAATTAAAATAGGTTAATCCCACCTATTTTATAATTCCACACAGTGCACTGCCTCTCTCTCTCGCGCTCTCTCTCACATCTCTCTCTCCTTTCTCACTTGTACCTCTCATTTACATTTTTCATGTTCAGAGTCATGTTTGTTTTTTTTGGGCACAGTTTAGTTAAAGTTTAAATCACAGCGTTGTCTGTATGGACTCTTTCTCCCAGTTTTGATGGCTGTGCTATGTTTAAAAAAATGTTTTTTTGCTCTTTAGGTTAATGTTGTCATTGTTATATGTGATTCTTTTGAAAACAAGTATTTTTTTCTCTATTTTGGAATGTTATAGTGTTTATTTTTTTCATTGATGTCATTACCAAAACATTGTCATTACCAGAACCCCATGTCATTACCGCCATGGACCTTAATTTTTAGCAAAAGTTGTTTTTAAACTGTCTAATCTAAAAATTTTTTGCTGTTACATGATAATTCTAATAAAATAATTACTCAACCATCCAGAGAAAATAATCTAAAATGAATTTTTCACACATTAAAACAAAAGTGTAAATGAACAAAAATAGGAAGTAATGATTTGATGGTGAATCCATGAAGAAATATGTAATGTGTTGAATGTTAAAAAACTCAGGAAAGTTATATTTAATGGATTAGTGTTTACTACATAAATAAGTTGAAATAACCTGCTTGTTACCTTTTTTCATGTTAAAATCTGTGTTTTTGAAGTTGCGATGTTAATGACATTTTGCTATGCCACTTCGCAAATAAATATGAAATATTAAAATTCTATGTAAGCTTAATTGTAGCCATCATTAAGTCTTTGCTCTAAAGCATGTAAGCATTATCTTGACATAATTAAAACTAAATTATTACTAATTTTATTTTTCAAAAGTTAAGATGGTAAAAAGAGCCCGCAATTGAAGAATCACCATTGAGCAGGACGGCATATCAAGGCCAACTGTTCTGTTAACCTCTTTCACTGGAACAGCATCATTCAACATTTCTGGGAACACTTTACATTCAATTCTGAAACTTCCAAAAAAAACTTGAAGCCAAGGACTTGGAAATTCTTTAGATGAGATGAGAATCATTCTCTTACGTGTGCAAATCATGGTTACTGATAAAATATCCATGGTTTCTAAAGATCTTTTTGCATATGTTGACCTGAGACTTCAACAGGTCAAAGGTAGCAAGAGACCCTTTGGAGGAGTGTCAGTGCTTGCTTAACACGGAATTTGGATACAGCAGATGGCTTAATTAATGGGACTTTTGGAAAAGTCTCACAAATCATTAGTAAGACTGACATTAAAGGCAATGCATATGTGGAGTTAATTGGATTAGAGTTGGATAACCCTACTGCTGAAGTCAAGAGATGTAATAGGATCCCTGGTAGTGCTGACACGTCACACAAAGTACAAGGCATGAACCTGGTATGGCTTATGTGGCCCTCAGCAGAACCACCTCTTTGCAAGGCGTACACATCATCGACTTTGATGAAAAGATGATTTTTTGCAATGAAGTTTAGTCGTCACTGGAAAACATGCAAAAAACAAATGTTAGCACTGTCATTCCACTTCTTATACACACTAAAACTGCGGTCAATGGAAGCCTTACTGTCATTCATCATAACGTTAAAGGTTTACACTGTCATTTTGATGACATAAGAAAACACCATGAAATCTCCTTGGGAGATATTTTGTGCTTCACTGAAACCCACATGTTCGGATCAGCTGTCCCACGGGAGCTCCAACTGGAACGATACAACATGTATAAGCGGAACAGGCAAGTGTCTCATAGCAGCTTCCCTCAGTTGGCAAACCTAAAGGGTGGTGGTGTTGCAATATATGCAAAGAACCATCTAAATGCCCAGGTTTTACAATATGTTGTGGGTGTCACTGATATGGAGTTCCTTGCTCTGAAAGTCAGAGACCCAGTACAAGCTGTAGTAGCTGCTATTTATAGACCACCAAACTCAAACACAAAAGACTTTTTACCGAACCTCAGGAATCTTTTGGATGCCATTGATATGACGGACGAAGAACTTATTATTATCTGAGGCGATTTCAATGAAGATTCTAGATCAACCAACTCGAAGCTCATACATGAATTATTTTCAAGATGAGGATACACACAGCTAATACAGGAAGCAACAACAGAGAAAAATACAATGCTGGATCTCATCTTCACCTCGCAGCCACAAAAGTGCTTGTCATCAGGAACATTGCGATCATATTACAGCTACCACAGCCCAGTATATGCCATGCTGAAAGAACGTTAAAAATGTTGGACATGTGGCTGATAGAATCTTAAATGGCCACAGCAACAAAGAATTGGCTCACTGAAATAACAGAAACTCTTTCATATTTAACAACAGACAACTGAAACTGTTCCTAATGAAACTGTAAACGACGGCAGCAACCCAGAGAAAAGTGTAAATAATTGTTCTGATAGTGGGTGGGAAATAGCTTCAGTCAAAGGGATTAATACAATACAACAAACTATGGTCTTCTTTTACTGTATGTTACTATATGTTCTTATAGTGTATGTTCTTTACACAACTGTTCTAATTTTTTCTTACAGTTTACCAAAAAAAATAAAATAAAAATGTGTACACCTGTTCTGGTGTTTTTATTTCTTATTTTGTTCTTATTCTTAATATTATTATGCATGAGTTTGGTAAATGTGTATGTGTATGTGTATGCAGATAATTTGTTTTGTATATAACCTGTCCATGTTTTTCAGACAATATCCAGATGTACTACACCTTTACAGCTGTGTGTGCAACTGGACTGGTTTTATAATGTACATATGTGTATTTGTTAACAACATTGTTTTTTTTTTTTTTTACAGTTTACCAAAAAACAACAAAAAAACTAACCAAAAAAATTTAAAAACAAAACAAACAAAAAAAAAACAGTTATAGAGTTTTTATACACCTGCTCTTGTGTTTTTTCTTATTTTGTTCTTATTCTTAACATTATTATGCATGCCTGCAGGGAATGTGTATGTTGATGTTATATCCTTGTGTGCATATAACATGTACCTGTTTTCCAGAAAACATCCAGATCTACACCATTGCAGCTGGACTGGTTTTATATAAATAATGCATAGTTTTCTCAGTTAATAGAAAATGCACCCACTGTTTTAATTGTTCTATGTTAGTTAATGTTTTGTCATGTTCTAAATAGCTATACAGTTTATTATTCTTGCAGGTGGTGCCTGGTTTCCATTTTTCAGAAGTTTGATGTGCACCATGTCAGCTGGTCTGGTATAAAGGATTTAGTGTAATGTATTCATCACGAATTTTCTGGTAATGAGGGCATGAGCTGGGATGGACAATGATGCTAAACAGACATAAAAGCTTGATATTTCTCAATGAATGATGAATGATAGCTGTCTGGAGTCCATCATATATATATTCGAGATAAATACATTATCCTTTATATCAGTCCAGCTGCCATGGTGCAGTGTGAACTTCTGAAATCTAGGAAAAAGCACCACACATATATTCATATTCAAATGGCTTTTTAAACATTTCATGTAAATTTCTATTTTATTCACTAGTTAACAGTTGTGGAAAAGATTGTTGTAAGCAATAAAATTTTACAATTATTTAACTGTGCATTTGTGTTTGTGTCTCTTATTGTATAAAATCTCGATGACATTAAGTATTTTAGAGTTATGTAACAGTATTATTCACAGTGCATAAAATGTGTACTGATTTTAAAGGATTAATGATTTATTATTTAGGTCTGTCTGCATGGGTGATTTGGTGGTTCATGGTGCCCCTGTTGTGTATAGTTACTACAATTTAGTCTAAAGTTCACTTTTATTGGGTAGCTTCTTTAAGTGTTATGTTCCCAAATTACTACATTAAAATAAATAAATACATAGCAAAGGTATTAACTATACCAACCATCAGAGAAGGAAGACATTTGAGGTGAAGAATAATGTATTAATGTGTTCCTGCTAATCATGGAGTATACTTATTCTGTCTCATTAGTATTTATGCAGTTGTAGCAGACGTCAACAGGTGAGACAGCTCAGGAGACAAAAATCAACCACACCAAGTCAGAGAAGAACTGAAGGTCTTCACCATTTATTTCCTAAACATGAGACATGGTGCACCTGCACACGCACACGCACACGCACACACACACACACACACACACACACACACACACACACACACACACACACACACACACACAGGTGCACCATGTGACTGACAATTACATTTTAAACTCTATTTTTCCTTTAAACACTCATAAGACAATGTGAACATATAGTAAACACAATAAGAAATATGTAAATATTATAAACTACAACAACAATGTAAATAATGGAGCAACGGGCATGTAAATAAAACGTTAATGTTACATAGTGCAAATAAAATCCATAAGTTTTCTGAATTAATAACATTAACCAGTAAAACTACAGTAAAACGAAGCTGAACACGAGACATGGAGCAAAATGAGCGCACACACACACACACACACACACACGTGCACTCTCTCTCCCTCCTGCACGAGGCACAAAATACAAAACTCATGAAGTACAAAAGTTAGGTTTAAAAGCACTAATTACACTGTGAGCTCAGTAAAAAACGATTAATCAATCTCACAATGTCTTAATGTTTTTTAAACAAAGTTACACAGTTATAGAGGTCTAGAACTCCTAAAAGAAGCAATAATATGAGAGAGAGGAATCACACAGCTTATCTGTTCAGTGTTCACCACGTGACTGAATTAGCCGGGAAAGCACACGGTAAACAGACATGGTGTCACGCTAATTAGTGTCCCACCTGCAACCAACAGAGAGGGAACCACCAAAAATACAACTTTTTTTTTAAAACAAGAGAAATGCACATATTATTACAAACTGGTAAACGCTTTACTGTCCCAACTTTTTTAGAATGTGTTGCAGGTCTAAAATGCAGGAATGGATGTTTATTAATAAATGAAATGAAGTTCAGCAGATAAAACATGAAATATCTCAGATTCATCATGTCTGCAATCAAATAAAAGCCAAAGTAAATGTAAGAAACTGTGTTTTTTTTTATTATTTGCATTTTCCATGCTGTCCCTACTTTTGTATATTGTATATTAATAAAGAAGTATTAGTATATTAATTTAGAGCATCACCATTAATAAGTTATTTTTATTTAATTTCAATTTAATTTAAATATGACATATGAATGTGGCGTTCCATTAGTATCTTTTCTACTACAGTATCTGACTTTACATTGTACTACTGCACCCTGCAGCTCATAGTGCCACACTGTACAAAAACACAACACTGCCAGCACCTGCTTTCCTCAAAAGAGGACGCTATTTGTCTGTTTATAGTTCACCTCGAATCCACCTAGATAAGCTGTTAAAGTACCAAGTTTTTGTAACACCAGTTGTCCAAATACACAGTACTATACAATAATAAATAGAGATAAAAATGATTGTTTACATTTACAACATTTAGCAGACACTTTTATCTAAAGGAACTTACTATTGTGACCATATACATTATACAGTGCAAGCGATTGATGGTTAAAGGCTTTGTTTAAGGGTCCAATAGTGGCAATCAGTGGGGTTGCAGCAGTGGAGTTTAAACTCCTTCAATTACTCCAGATTACTAGTCCAGCATCTTAACAACTAATGTACCTCTGCCCCTATTTACATCAATTGCCATTTTACCTGAGTTAGTTAAGATCTATATCCTGGGAAGGTAGAAAATAAAAAGAAGATTCAATTAATCATCAGCATTATTATGAATAAAGTTATAACACAATAAAGAGCAGCATTTAAATGTACATGCTACTAATTAATCAGGCTTTTGCTACACCACTGTTTTAACCACAGTACCTTTTAAAGTACCACTTAAACAATAAACTACCATTAAACTCACCTGTAAACATGCACCTTAAAACAGTCATCTAGAAATACAGAATCAATCATATAAAACTAACAGATGGATGGATGGATGGATAGTGATATGTGTAAAGTTCAATTAATGTATATAGTGTTTCAGTAATGTGCCAATAGAAATAGAATATAAATATTAGTAACATCTGTATGCTGATAAAGTGTAGTAACAAACACATCATAAACTGCAGCTATACTTTATTATCTACATAAAGGTTTTGTTTTTATTTATATACAATGGTTTGTTAGTCTATCTTCACAATATCAGATAAAAGTTGACATGAGTTGACATGGATGTTACTGGATTGGGGGTGGGGAGCCAGATGTGGTTACATACAGCAGAGACACTTTCAACTCTGGATGCCAGATCTGAATCTGACACTCAGCACAATGATGTTACTCCTCTTCTTCATTTTCATTATTGTTGATGATAATGGTAGGTGATATACAATAGGCATCATATTTAAATATGTTTGTATTAATTTTCTTCTATTAGAAGCATCATTGCAATATTCAGACAAAAATGTGTTAAATTTGGTATCAACTAAATGTTATAATGTTTTATATCAGAAGCTGCTGAGAACATTAGACCAAATCAAAACAGCTCATCTTCAACTGAAGGAAGCAGCGTCACACTGTCCTGTACATATGAAGGATCAGTAAATAGTCTTCACTGGTATCAACAAAAACTTGGATCAAAACCAGAGTTTTTAGTGCTGATTATTGGAGATGGTGAAGATGATGAAACAGCTCAAGCCTCTGACCCAAGAATCTCAATGAAACGCTACAAAACAAAAACTAAAAAAACAATGGAACTGAAGATCATCTCTGCTGCTGTATCTGATTCTGCACTGTACTACTGCGCTCTGCAGCCCACAGTGACAGGAAATACAGCTATACTGTACAAAAACCTGTTATCAGAGGAGGGAGCTATTAGCATGTTTTTTACATTTTATCACTTGCTACTTCTTATATCCCAGGTCTGTTTATCTAATAAACAATCAGTGTTTTAGCTCAGTGGTCCTGAATACCCCTGAGCCCAGAGAAGTTGACACCACTTCTGGACATGGTTAACATAAGGCTTCTTTTTTCACAGTAAAGTTTTAAGTATTGTTAGGATTTTCGGAACATAAAAAGACGTAAATTCAATAGGGGAAGTTTTCCGGCATTCACCCACGTGGTCCTTTGTTCAAAATGGCGCCGGCCATGTCCCCTTTGTTCAAAATGGCGCCGGCCATGCTCCCTTCCTGACTCCTACCAAGGGGGGGGAGGCGGAGCCTGGGCTTTTTTAGCACATTTCATTGGCTCCACCAGCAGTGAAGGAGGAGGAGCCTAGCTTAGTTTAAAAAAACCCGCGCTCAGACGCAAGACACTCTTTTTTCGGTGATCACCCAGATTACAGGAGAAAGGAGCGCCGATCGGCTTAGCTCTGACATATATTCACAGATCATTTCTTACACTTAATAAAGTGTTTTTGAAGAGTACTTTCTGGATTCTCCGACTGCTTCTTCAGAGCCTCTCGACAAAAAGATTCGTCGTAACAAATGGTAGCAGAGGACGGTTCAAGAGGCCTGAAATAGCATCGAATCGATTCAGCTGATCAAGGTAGGACCTGGAATTCTGAGAATCTTTTGTACTCAGTACAAGGCGCGCCTACACAAGGTAAACAGATGTTCTCTGTATATATTAGCTGCATTTATTATTTAGCGTATTGAATGTAAAATTGAATCTCAGAATCCGTAAGTGTCCGATTAAATTACTAAAGTATCATTAGATAGTTTAAAACTGTGAATATATGCTGGAGCTAAAATGTATGTTTCCTGATTGTTGAGTTTGAACCAGACCGGTCAAAATAAATGGTAAAGGGCGCCATTGTGTTCGGCAGGGCCCCACCCGGAACACCATTGGAGCGAAACGTGTCTGTCTGTTTCAAAAGCAGGGGCGCGTGATTCGAATGATCTAAGTTTTAACGAGTCTGGGACTGGGTTAATTCTATAGATCTAAAATAATTCGAGCGTTGTAAAACTTAGAGTCTGGCAGCTCCAAGAGCGGGATTCTATGAATAAGCGAGCGTTGGAAATCTAAGAGTCTGGCAGTTCAAAGAACGGGGTTCTATGATTCGAGCGTTGGAAATCTTAAGAGTCTGGCAGTTCAAAGAACGGGGTTCTATGAATAAGATTGTCCTAAAATTCAGACTTGGCTGTTCTGGGAACAGAGTTCGGTTAATTAGATTACCCTAAATTCTAAATTTGGTTCAAAATAGTACATCAGGAGTTTTGTTTGTCAGTAAATCTCTGTGTATGTTTGTCTGTGAACCGCGGGTGAAACCGTGTGTGTGTGCTTTGTGTTATTTTGGTCTGCGTGTGTTCTTTTGTTCGTCGGCGCCATTTTGGCTCTGGGAGCGCAGCGTGGTTATCTTTTGTCCGCCGGCGCCATTTTGGCTCTGGGAGCGCAGCGTGGTTATCTTTTGTCCGCCGGCGCCATTTTGGCTCTGGGAGCGCAGCGTGGTTATCTTTTGTCCGCCGGCGCCCTTTTGGCTCTGGGAGCGCAGCGTGGTTATCTTTTGTCCGCTGGCGCCATTTTGGCTCTATGTGCGCAGCTTGCCGTATCTCTTGTCCATCGGCTATTTTGTGTTCGTATGCCTGGGGTGTGTAAGTTGTTGCAGATAATTTTATAATTTAATTTCAATATAAAAACGCTAAAGAAATCGCGGCGGGGAGACTGCTGCGGTGGGTTTTGCGATGGGGAGTCGAATCTTTTGTCTCGGTTCCTTTTAAAGAGCCGCATATTTACATAACGACTCCCGGAAGAGTCGGCTCCTTTGTTTCAGTTTGGGGAGCCGTTTCATAGATTCGAATCATTTTACGACACATCACTAGTGGTTATACAGTTTGAAAAAGTTTTATGTCATTTGAAATGACACATTACACATCCCTAACTGTTTTACATGTTGTATCAACATGTTTCTTCTATTACATTTGAATTAAAAACAACTATTGTGAGATTTATATCCACTCCTGTTACATCGAAGAGACCCCCCAGTATTAAAATAACTGAGTTAAGATGAAGTATTTGTTATGGTACCTTATTAAGTGTGTTTTAATGTGGGTAGCGTCTGGAAGAATCCATTGACTTACAAGCCCTGGTGAATAGTATTTGAACAATAGGTTTTAATTCTTAAACTAGGGAGGGGGGCACTTAGAGTAGAATTCATCCATGTGTGAAAAGTATTATCTCTCTAAACTGAAGAATAGGACATTTTCACAAATAATTAAGGAAAATCTCCTTAATCAGGGTTGTTATAGTGAATAAGATTAAAAAAATTTTTGAGTAACACAGCGCTTGTTAATCGTGATAGGAGATTTGCTGGGTGTGTTGGTACATGTATTGTTGAGAGATTGTTCTATTGTTTCTTTGTTCTAATGTGTGGGGGTTGTGAAGTTAGGAACACATGTCTACGTGATCCAAAAGTTTAAGGCCTCCATTGTAGTGTTGATGATAAACTTTAGAAATACTGTATGTGCTCCCTTTTTTGCAGTAAGTAGTGAATTGGAGGAGTCCCACCAGGAGGCCCTGGACGACCCTCAAGAGGTGGAACTAAAGTGACGTCACGAGTGATTAACATTATCTGCGACTCCCCACCTCTGAGTAAGACCATTTCTTCCTCAGGTGAATAACTTGGTGTGTGTTGCTTTTTAGCTTGACACTTTATTCAGTCCATCACACTTGTGTTTGATTTTAACTGCTCTGATAACAATATAACAGTAGTGTAACCTAAAATGGGAGATCTAACAGCAGGACAATTGCAGCAGGTAGTTATTAATAGGATTAAAGACACCACTCCAACAAAAGGTAGAGACAAGGAAGGGGAGAAATATAAAAAAATATTTCATAGTTGGGTAACTAGGGGATTGTATCCAATTTCAAGTGAGCCTGTTCCTCCAGCTGCACAGAGATTACAAATCTTGGAACACCAGCAGGGAGAAGTTGGGGCACAGCAGGAGAAAATAGATCGAGGAGGGCTACTGAAGTCTTTAGCCTACAGAAGACAGCTGATAAAGCTGCAGGACCAACTAGTTAGAACTAAGGTGGCTTTGCAACATATGAAAGTTGTAATAAGCAAGGCAGATAGAGAAATGAACAAAGGACTTGTAACTCCAGACGTTGACGCACCTCAGCCCAAAATACCAGTCCCTGATCCATCAGTTTTGAATTCTGATGCAGTACCCCTACTTAAGGCCCCTCCACCATATGAAAATGCAAATAATATGTTGAAAGCTCTCCAGCAGATGTCGCTGAGAGATGGGGAGCACTCAGATCCCACTAAGCAGGATGTTGCTTCACCCACACATCACCGTCCGGAAGCCCAAGAGACTACTATGGTAGTGACCGGAGGGCAGTTAAGTGTACACTTGGCCATGTTGGACGACTTAAACGCCGAACTGGCTAACCTAAGGCAGAAACACAAACAAACCATAGATAGAATGACTGATTTACAACAGTCACCAGCTGGCACAAAACAACAGAGACCTGAAAATAACACGGTAAGATTCCCCGAACAGGTACCTACACACTCACCTCAAGGCAATCGTAGTGATTGTAGTGAGTCAAAACAATATAGTGTAGGCTCTGACCAGACCAGATCCTCTTTTCAAGCTCTCCCAACTATATCCCCTATATCCAAGCCACCTGGACCCCCTGAACAGATAACAGTGACTGGTTATCATTTGACATCAGCTGGCCCCCACCCAATGACATACCCCCAGGTAAACCAGCAGGACTGTCACCCCACCACATTGACCGTCACACGGACTCACCCTGTAGCCATACCCACTGCAACACGTAAATCCCCTAGTACAGACTATAGGGCACTTCCCATGACTGTTACTCCACCACCTGTGAACCCCATTGATTCGTCAATCTCGGAACACCTAGAAGACGATTATATGTTAGACAAAATGCATCGACAGCCCATCAATCATCCTGACGACGGACTCAGGCTAAGAAGCGGGAAACACCTGCAACTCCCACTTATCGAAACTGCCTCCGGAGGTCAGATTTTTGTCCCATGGTCTCACCGCGATATGCAATCGTTAGTGAATAGCTTACCTCCCCTAATTAAAGGAGCCCAACCTTGGATAGAGGAGTTTGAACAAGTAACCGCAGCTGACAATTTATGTATGGGCGATCTTAGAGCCATAATGCTGAGAATGGATTACAAGGAACCCTTTGGGCGAATAGAAACGCAGCTAGGAACTACCGCGTTGACATCTCGTACCCCTTTCTCACGCCATAGAGGAGATGTCTGGGATGCGTTACGCAGCATGTATCCCACACAACAGAACCTACAGGTGTTGGAGGGCATGACTATGAATAAGGGTGAAGAGGGAGGTGAATTTTTGAGGCGAGCTCAGAAGACCTGGAGACAGTGTACGGGAGAGCGACATGACCATAATTCAGTAAACTCATTATTATTTAAGATGCAAGTTGTCAAAGCACTCCCAACTGCTATACAGGACAAACTAGACGATGTAGTAGGACTGCTGAATAAACCAGAGGACGAGTGGACAGCCATTGTGGTCCATTGCATCACCAAACATAATAAAAAGGAGTCAGACCAGGCGGACATTCTACAGCATATGCAACAACGCCTGGTTAAGCTTGAACTGGCAGAAAAAGACAACAAGGGTAAAAAGAAGCAATTGGTGGTAAGTGAGACATTCGCCAACGATAATGTACAACCGGTCCAAACCGCAACTCCCGCCCAGCCGTTAACATTGCAGATGTCACAGCAGTACATACAGCAACCTGCCCCTGTCCAATACCAGCACCAGTACCAGCCACAACATTGTCCCAACCCTCCTGCACAGCAGTGGGCAACTCCACATAGTAGGCGAAATGGAGGCCCACGCAGGCCATACTCCCAGCAAAAACGAGCCGGTAAGACAGGATGTTTTAACTGTGATGAACCAAACCACTGGGCAAGACATTGTCCCTACTTTAGCCAGCCTGCGGGGACACCGCGGCCGTGGTTTACCCAGGGACCTGCACTACAAACACATCCCGAAACTCCAAATCAATCCCTAGTACCTGCTTACCAGCCCCAGGGCCCTGGAAACTCCGGAGGCCCTTACTGATGCTGCCCAGTGTCCACCACAGGTCGTGACATTTTCCCAGAACCAATTGTTACCTGTGGGGTAGGTGGTGAGCAATTTGACTTTTTGATTGACACTGGAGCTACAGCTTCGGTCATCACTGGTAAGCCCAATTGGATTCCTCCGCTTACCTCAAACACAATCACCACTGTTGGATACTCGGGAACAGCGCAGACCCAATATTTCACCACCCCAATGGTTCTGGAAATTGGACAGCTACGATTAACCCATTCTTTCTTATACTCACCAAATTGTCCTATTTGTCTGTTGGGCAGAGATGTATTGTGCAAATTATCGGCCACTGTATATTGTACCCCACAAGGTACAAAGTTAGTTTTACCAGGCCAGGAGCCTTCTCCAGAGGCCAGAATTTGTGTAATGCAGCCTGTTTCTGAGCCAAAACCTCAGTCCTGCGACATCTATTGGGCTAGATTGACCGCACCCGACAAACAATAATAATAATAATAATTATTATTATTATAATAATTATAATTATAATTATAATAAATATAATTATTATTATTATAACAAGGTACCACATCCAATTTAATGTATGTATTTAACTTGTGGAAACCCTGGTTGATGGCACAAGCCTGCCTAATTCCGCCCCAAGACCCATACCATTGTACACTGTACTACACCAGAGACCCTGATGACCTGTACGACGACTTATGGAAACAAAACATGGAAGGGTTAAATAACCAATTGTGTAGTGTAGCCATTTTCTTAAGACCAGAGGGAGTAGCAGCAGCAGTGCAGCTAAACCAGGAGCAGATGGAGTACTTCAGAAGGGATCCGGATTCCTCGCTGACACCACACGTCTCCCTGCTGTTGGTTAAAGGTTTTGAAGCTAGATCCCTTGGTCCTATGGTAAGTCATGCACAGACCCTGACATATGCACCGACGGACGTTCCATACCTGTCACGAACGCTGGACAGTAAGTATTGGAAAATTGGTTGTAAGTGTGTGGACAATGCACGTTATGAGCAGGTTTCCCTCCCACGTCACCATGGACGAGAACTCACAGATCACCACCTGGCTGATCAGATGCTAAGGACTGTCCCTACTTCTTTATGGACCACCTCCAAGATAGACGTAGGGCATGTAAAACATCATGTCGCCCCTATTTCTCTGAAACCCGAGGCAGAGGTCGTATATAAAAGGCAATACCCACTCTCTGCTGAGGCCGAGACTGGCATTGCCCCAACTATACAAGGCCTATTGGATGCCGGTGTTTTAGTCCCAACCCAATCAAATTGGAACACACCCATACTTCCAGTTAAAAAGCCGGACAAGGACGAATACAGGATGGTACATGACTTGAGACTGATCAATCAGGTGACTGTCACTGAAAGCATACCTGTCCCAGACCCCTACAGATCACTACAGAACTTGACCCCTGAACACAAGTTCTTCACAGTTATTGACTTAGCCAACGCTTTCTTCTGCATACCAGTACCATCACATTTAGCAAACATTTTTGCTTTCACATATCGGGGACAACAATACACCTACACTAGATTACCACAAGGTTACAAGGACAGTCCCGGTATTTTTAACAAGTGTCTGAAACAAGATCTTTCCCAGCTGCTGACTGACCAATTGCTGGACACTGACACAGCACTAATTCAGTATGTAGACGACCTACTTATTGCCTGCACTGACTCACGCACCTGCCTGACAGACACCCAGACGGTCCTTTGTAGGCTAGCACAAACAGGATATAAAGTCAACAAATCCAAATTACAGGTTCGCCGACCCGTTGTCACCTTCTTAGGTCGTTGCATTTCTCCAAAGGGACACACATTGACTATGAAAGCTGTACAAACGATCCGAGCCTTCCCTAAACCTAAAACAGTCAGCCAGATGTTATCTTTTTTAGGTCTGACAGGCTATAGTAGAAATTACATCCCAAATTACACAGGCTTAACCTCACCACTGAGGGCTGAAGTGACCAGATTGGGTCAACGTAACCTCACTGCTCTAATTGAGTGGAGTACCAGCCTGGAAGCCAGTTTTGTAGAAGTAAAACAAGCACTCGCACTTGCAGAGCATCTGCAGTCCCCTGACTACACTAAACCTTTTTATCTGGATGTCTCTGAAAAAGAGGGCATTGTAAATGCTGTTCTTTTTCAGAGAGGGGGGAGGAATGGGGAAAGACAAATTATCCAATACCATAGCTCAAAATTGGATCCGGTAGTACAGGGACAACCACAATGTACTAAACATTTGGCAGCATTAGCCACAGCAGTGGACAAAACAGCCCACATTGTTATGTGTCATCCTTTGGTAATCAACACATCGCATGGAGTGATAGCATTCTTGACCTCAGCTGCGTTTACACTATCTAATGCTAGGCGTTCAAAGATTAGTGACACCCTGCTTCAGCCAAGTATCACCTTTGCACCTGCAAAAACTGTTAACATGACCAGCACACTTCCTGGTAGAGTAGACGAAGATGAGTTACACATCTGTGAATTAGTAGCTAGCAAAGCGCTAAGGGTTAGGGAGGAACTGAGCACCGAACCTCTAGGAGAAAGAGACATGGACCTGTACTGTGATGGATGCTGCTACAAGAGCAATGAGGGGTTGGTGGCCTCATATGCGGTGGTAAGTGAAAAACAGGGACAGTTTGAGACCTTAGAGGATGGAATCATACCACAACCAGCTTCCGCCCAGCTGGCAGAAATCACTGCTGTAACTAAGGCACTGAAGCTGTCAGCTGGTAAAAGGGTTAACATCTACACTGATTCAGCCTATGCACACTCAGCCATACATATAGATGGACCTCAGTGGCTCCGACGTGGCCTAGTCACCTCACAGGGCACCCCTATTAAACACATGACTGAGTTACAGGAACTGTTAACAGCAGTACACCTACCAAAGCATGTAGCCATAATAAAGTGTAAGGGACATTCCAATTTGAAAACGAAGGTAGCCCAGGGAAACAATGCAGCCGACTTAGCAGCTAAAGCAGCTGGGGGTTATGTAAGACAGCTGGTAGCACTGACAACACTGAGTCTGCCGGAACTTACAGACACTCATCTTAGACAGATGCAAGAGAGGGCAGGAGCGTATGAAAAGAATAGTTGGTTACAGAAAGGGGCAAAAGAGGTAGACGGAATCTGGAGGAATCACGAAGGGAAGATAATGGCACCAGGGGCCGTATTAAAGCTGCTCTTAATCGAAGCCCATGGTCCCACCCATGTAGGGACAAAAACCATGCTGCATCACCTTAGGGCCAATTGGTGGCATCCAAATCTAGCAGACATGGTTCAGTTGCATGTGAGGGAATGTGGGGCGTGCCAGGAGAATAATCCGAAACCAACCTACAGGTTACCTATCGGAAACTTCCCAGTACCAGACGCACCTTTTAAAGAAATTTGTATTGATTACACTGACATGGGTCCAGACAGAGTGGTGAAGGGTTACCGTTACCTACTGGTAATGAAAGACAGATACACAAAGTGGGTGGAAGCCATACCTGCCAGGCGTGAAGATGCCAAAACTGTAGTGAAATGGCTTAAGACAGAATTGATTCCAAGGTATGGTGTACCTACAACAATCAGGTCGGATAATGGGACCCACTTCAGCAACAAGCAACTACAAGAAGTGGAAAAAGCCCTGGGAATAACCCATCAATTTGGCTCAGTGTATCATCCGAGTTCGCAGGGTATTGTAGAAAGAGCCAATCAAACAATCAAGACCAAATTGGCCAAAGCCTGCTATAAATCCAAGATGACTTGGGTTGAAGCATTACCATTAGTGCTCATGTCCATGAGGAGCTCCCCTAGGGGGGACTCTCATTACTCACCTCACCAGCTGCTGACTGGTCGACCCATGTCAGGTCCGCCACGAGATAGAGCAGTAGGCAAAATGTTAGATTTGTGGGATGAAGAGTTGGACAATTACATGGAAGCTTTAACTAAGTTTGTTGTCAGTATCTCTCCCCAGAAACCGAAAGAAGGAGAGGAACGAGTACCATTGCTGTCTGAGGTGGAACCAGGACAGTGGGTCAGGATCAAGGTACACAAAAGGAAGTGGGATCAGCCGAGGTGGACCGGACCTTGGGAAGTGACTGAAGCCACTTCACATGCAGTCAGAGTAAGAGGGAAGAAAGGTAACAACTGGTATCATCTGAGCCACTGCGTCCGTGCTGAACCTCCAACCAGAACCCTCGCAGAGACTGGACAGGATCTGCAGGCACCCATCCTTGAGGGTGATTCTTAAGTCTGCTTAAGACGGGCCAGACTAGCAAGAGAAAGGGGAAAAGTGGTAGGCTAACCAAGGTGGTGAGTATAACGCAAATTGAGATTTGACCTTAGATACGGGAGTAGCCCAGTAATAACCATGAGGTGTTTAACTTTCAGAGGACTGTGTCACCTGCTGGGACTTTTTGAATTGTGCGACTTTGCGAGTATAACCAGGGCTCCGGGGTCGAGACCAAAAAGATCCCTTGAGCAAAACCATAGAATCCCCACCAAGTGCTTCAAAATTGAGATAGATTACAACCGATCCACCAATGTGTTGTTTGATGTGTGCAGAGTAGTGGATTGTGGTGAAGAAAATAGGTGGAGGGGTCATCATATTTATGGCTGCGCCTCCTATTCCTCACCAGAACCCTACTGTCCCACTTGGGGATCAGTGTTCACACATTCGAACCCAAACTATAAATTTCATAATGACCCGACGGCCCGTTCATCAAGGGGGCATGCATTAGGTTTGGACGACAAGCCCCGAGCCTATCTCGGCACAAAACTTCAGTTGCGAGGAAAGACAGTTGTCCTAACCCTACCCAAGCTATCTAGCTATGGGTGGGGTCCCCAACTTAATTACTATTTTACCTTAGGAGTAGATGTACAAGGCGGGGACCCATTGGGCATAGTGTGTATAAAACCTAAGACGACCATAGTTACGAACAACATAACTGACAAGATAGAGGACCTAGGGGAAAGTAGTCAGGAGCCACAGCCGGTTGCCATAGCGCCAACAGGAACAATGACCTGGAGCGATCAGTTGGCGGTGGAAACTGGGTATGAGGAGCCTAACATGTGGTTAGAATGGGTCAGATTTACAGTAAAGAGCATAGATGTTAAAGATTGTTTTGTATGTGCAGCTGCAAAACCTAATTTGGCCACTCATCCAGTAATTTCAGGTAATTGGACATGCCTAATCTCATTGTTCAATGAGATTGCGCCAGTAGGGTGTGGGGACTTATCCATGTCCCACCCAGTAACTCAGGAACCAACCCCAACTAACATCAAAGCCTATAAAGGCAATTACACCTGTTTCAGGAGCAACAAACCAGGACCGATAAACAGGGAACATTTTTCAGAAGGATGGTGTAAGGAAACCATTATCCTGGATAGTGATGGGAATTATACAGGCAGCCAGCTGAATGCACAAAAATTCAGTAGGGCGGATTTAGTATGGTTGTGTGGAGATATGAGAATCCGGCGAAGGTTGCATGGGAATTGGTCTGGGGAGTGTGCGTTGGTCTTTCTGATTATGCCTTTCAGAATTTACAAGCAGCACGGAGTGGAGGATGCCGCGGACGTCCTGACCAATCACCACAACCATCGAAGAGACACCCGAGAGGTCAAACCTGGCGGATCCTTCGACAAGACCGTGTGGATTGATGGTATAGGGGTCCTGTAAATAACCACTTGAAAGGTTATTATTGTAGGTAAGTCACCTGATTAATATTTCAGATTTATTCTATTTTTGTTATTGACATGAATGCTTTGTTAATAATATTTAATTTTGTAAAGTACAGGGGCTTTATGCCATATTATGCACTAAGGTAAAAGAGAGCTTTTATTTTGACAAAGTTCATCGGCAGTTACCTTTTGTTTTGGTTCCGGTCTATGAGATCGGCAGTAAGGTTACAGCGCTTAACAGAAACGGTACTAACAGTGTATGCTCAATGGTTATTAGTTTAATGGACCCGTGATTGAGGCACAAGTTCTTACGGTGGTTGTAGTTTATGTGTTTTAATGTGTACTATGTTGAAAGAAGAAAATAAAACAGTAAACTTCACCAGCAGTCAAGTTCATTGCCGTCACAAATTACGGGGATCCGTACAGGTCCCAAGGGGGGTCCCAGATGAATTTAAGGCTAGGAACCAGATTGCTGCAGGGTTTGAAAGTGCCCTCTTTTGGTGGGTAACTATCAATAAGAATGTAGACTGGATAAACTATCTCTATTACAATCAGCAGAGATTTGTTAATTTCAGTGTTCAGGCCATTGAGGGACTGAGAGACCAGCTAGACCAGACTTCTCTTATGACCATACAGAATAGAATGGCGTTGGACATGTTGTTGGCAGAGAAAGGTGGAGTTTGCCAGATTGTGGGTTCATCGTGTTGCACCTTCATCCCCAATAATACTGCACCCGATGGTAGTGTGACACGAGCTTTGGAAGGATTGAGGGCTTTGTCACGAGAATGGAAGGAAAATTCAGGGATAAACAATGAATGGGTTAAGTGGCTAGAAGGGATGTTTGGGCCATGGAAGGAAGTTATTACGAGTTTGGTGATGTCAGTATGTGTAGGATTGGTAATTTTAGTGATATGTTGTTGTTGTGGTATCCCGTGCACCAGGGTATTAATAGAAAAATTTGTGATAGAAGTAGTGTGTAGAGGAAGCAGAGGGGGGCAGGATCCACCAGTTATCCAGATGATGTTGGCTGATTTGTCTAGATATCATGTAGATGATGATGAGGAGGATACCCTTGAAGGTGGGCCGGAAGACCCACTTCGAACAGTATAAGTGCTACTAACTCTGCTTAATTAAAGGTAAAACCGACCAGACAAGATGAGGAGAGAGGACCAGCACTACTGATCACACACCGTGATGAAGGAAGGAGACTTGGAAGGACTGGCAGAGGCAGACACTGAGGGGACTGGAAGACCCACTCCAAGGGACAGAAGTGCCACTAACTGGACCTGCCTACAGGGAACAAAACACAGCAGAAAGCCCGACAAAACCGACTATGTGGAAGAAGAGTCCAGTGAATATTCCTTCTGAATATCTGCAGCTCCGTCCGGTGGAGGACAACCTGAACGGACTTCCTGTGGAAGCTACGCACCCATTGTTTTTATTTTATTCTTCTCTTTTTTATTTCCTATTTTTTTAATTACTTTATTTTGATTTCCTGTTTTTATTATTTTTTGTTGTTTGTTTGTTTGTTTTAGGGTTAGGAGCTGTTGCGATAGGTACGGTTCCTTTAGTTTAACTGGTAGCCTTTTATTTTTAGATACCTTTTATTGTAAAAATTCAGCCCAGTGGCCATGTAGTCAGAAGGGGTTAAATTGGGAGGGTTGCTGACGGCTATCCCTTTCTCCTGGAATCTAGAAACACCTAACCTAAAGTTAAAAGTTAATGTGAAAGCATTAAGATGCTTTCAAGGGGGGAAGGTTAGGATTTTCGGAACATAAAAAAACGTAAATTCAATAGGGGAAGTTTTCCGGCATTCACCCACGTGGTCCTTTGTTCAAAATGGCGCCGGCCATGTCCCCTTTGTTCAAAATGGCGCCGGCCATGCTCCCTTCCTGACTCCTACCGAGGGGGGGGAGGCGGAGCCTGGGCTTTTTTAGCACACTTCATTGGCTCCACCAGCAGTGAAGGAGGAGGAGCCTAGCTTAGTTTAAAAAACCCCGCGCTCAGACACAAGACACTCTGTTTTTCGGTGATCACCCAGATTACAGGAGAAAGGAGCGCCGATCGGCTTAGCTCTGACATATATTCACAGATCATTTCTTACACTTAATAAAGTGTTTTTGAAGAGTACTTTCTGGATTCTCTGACTGCTTCTTCAGAGCCTCTCGACAAAAAGATTCGTCGTAACAGTATCATTTGTGCATGTAACTCTGTATTATAGTGCTTGACAAAGGTTTGCCAAAGTAATCCCTCACCCATGTGGTTATATCAGCTATTGTTGAGTGGCAGTGGCTTCTGTCTGGCCACTCTACCATAAAGGTGTGATCTGTGGAGTGCTGCCTGGATGATTGATCCTCTGATAGGTTCTCCCATCTCCACAAAGATATGACGGAGCTCTGTCAGAGTGACCCTCGGGTTCCTGCTCACCTCCCTGACCAAGGCCGGCCTTCCCCGATCACTCAGTTTGGCCGGGCGGTCAGGTCTAGGAAGATTTTTGGTGGTTCCAAACTTCTTCCATTTACAAATGATGGTGGCCACTGTGCTCTTTAGAACCTGTAAAGCTGCAGCATTTTTTCTGTACCCTTTTCCAGATCTATGCCCTGACACAATCCTGTTTCTGAGGTCTGCAGATAATTCCTTTGACCCCATGGCTTGGAGTTTGCTCTGATGTGCACTGTCAACTGTGGGACCTTATATAGGGAGGTGTTGGTAATCCCCAATCATGTCCAATCAATTGAATTTACCACAGGTGGACTCCAGTTAAATTGTAGAAACATCTCCAGCAGTATCAGTGAAAACAAAACGCAGCTCATCTCATCTCACGCAGTGTCATATCAAAGGGTGTGCACACTTGTGTACATATGATATTTTACATTTTGATTTGTAATATATTAACACAAATGTCTAAAGACCTGCTTTCACTTTGTCATTGTGGGATATTTTGTGTAGAACTTCATCACAAAAAATTAACTAAATCTATTGTAGAAAGAGTCTGTAATGTAGTAAAACATGGAGAAAGTGAAAGCCGTGATATAAGTAATATTAACTTTTACATTTACAATAGAAATGCTCTCTGGGTGTGTCCACATACTTTTGGCTATACAGCTCTACACTGGGCATGTCCACATCTGAAATGAATGTTAAAGACACTGAGTGGTGCTGTGATCATCAGCTCTGCTCTCGGCTCCAGCACACACTGTGACATCATGAAGATGTCACAACATTCTACAAGCTCTGATCTGAGCTCCTGTGCTGGTGCTGCTTCACTTCACTTCAGACGAACGTGGAGGAGAATCAGATGATGGGAAATGAGGAGAATGCAGGGATGAGTACCCAGATTCTGCAGGACCAAGGGCAGGAACCAGAGGTACAGGTGATAGAGATAGAAGAGAAGAACCAGGTGGAGCCGAGCATGGAGGAGAAAAACATGGAGGAGAAGAATTTAGAGAAGCAGAACCTGGTTATAGAAGGGATTGAAGGTACATCTTAAAGGGGTTTTTGAGCTGTTTGGTGTTTAATCCATCATGGTGCTGAATCGGGTTTCATTTCTCCAGCAGATCCACTTCAGGCTGTTCTGGAGAACGTCTTCAGGTCCTCATCTGATGATGTGGTGCAGCAGCAGAACGTCCTGGACAAGCACGTTCTGATTGCTCCCACATTCATAATCCAACCTGAAGAGTGTGGGAGACTGATGGAGACGACCCTGCCCCCGGTCTACATGCTGAAGAGAACGAGCCGCTGGACAGTGCGCCCTGTACTGATGCTGCCGTCCTCCAAATACGTCTCATCAGCTCTGCTGTGTTCTGCAGCGCTGTGGCGTCCTTCAGAACGTCCTCGCTCCACAGGGATCGTTCCTCCCGATCATCTGGAGAACCTGGAGAAGATGGAATGAAGAACCTCTGAACGGCACGATGACACCAGAAACTTTTCCTTCATCAAAATTTAAATAAAAAAGCATTAAAAAATAAACTGCTGGTTTAAGTTTAGTTGCTTATTAAAGGTGAACTGATGAATATTTACTGGCTCCTGGGATCATAAACAAGGTGGAAACATCTGAAGAACATGGAGGAACAAAACTGAACTGCCATCTTCAGATGTTCTTCTGCATTTTTGTCAGTGGTGCTTCCGTCTCGCTGCTCTGCATAAAGATCTGATCTGTGGAGGCTGCAGGAATAACAACAGGTTCAACATGTTCTCCCATCTCAGGACCTTCAGAACTTTTTTAGAGGAACCGCTGGGTCCTTCTTTACCTCTCTGATTTAGGGGGGTTCAAAGTCGTGCTTGTAATGATTTTGGGCTAGACGAGACAAGAGGGGGACACACACGCGGTGATGTTTCAACGAAGAGTTTAATAATAACAAAACACACAAGACAGGATTAAACCAGATAAGACACACTAAAACAAGACCTATGCTAAATGCTAATCTAAATGCTGAATGCTAACGCTAATCTAAACACATGAAACATTAACCTAAACTAAACCTAAACTTTAAGCTAAATGCTACACTAAACACACCTGAACAAAACTAAACAAGAACAGTAGCTGGTGTTTATTTAAAAGCACAACATTCATTAATAACTGTAAACACTGAGAGACGTCTGAGAAAAGAAACTTACGATTCGCTTCATGTGAATCGACTCACTTATATCGATACTGTGAACAGAGCATCTCCCACTATACACCTCTCTTAAAGACACACACACACACACACACACACACACACACACACACACACACACACACTGTTAGTCCTATTTTTAAGGTTTTTTGGTAACACTTTACAATACGTGTACATAACTAAGCATATACTAACACTTAACTACCAGTGTATTAACAATGAGTTAATACATCAACTAATAATTAGTGCATCATGAATTAATGATGAATTAATGATATGTATACATTAACAAATTAATGAGTGACATATGAATAGCCATTAATAAAGCCATCTGTTAACTATTAACATATTATTATTTAATGCTGTTAACTAATTAATTACTTACTGTATTAATTAACATTCTTTCAGTAATGCACAATAAATGTATATGCAGAGACTATTTAAATCACACACTGTTTATATATCATCTTTATATATACAGTGGGGTCAAAAAGTATTTAGTCAGCCACTGATTGTAGGATTTTTAAAGAATTTATTTGTAAATTATGGTGGAAAATAAGTATTTGGTCACCCACAAACAAGCAAGATTTCTGGCTCTCACAGACCTGTAACTTCTTCTTTAAGAAGCTCTTCTGTCCTCCACTCGTTACCTGTATTAATGGCACCTGTTTGACCTCGTTATCTGTATAAAAGACACAGCCTGTCCACAGCCTCAAACAGTCAGACTCCAAACTCAACCATGGCCAAGACCAAAGAGCTGTCGAAGGACACCAGGAAGAAAATTGTAGACCTGCACCAGGCTGGGAAGAGTGAATCTACAATAGGCAAGCAGGTTGGTGTGAATAAATCAACTGTGGGAGCAATTGTAAGAAAATGGAAGACATACAAGACCATTGATAATCTCCCTTGGGGTCAAGATCTCATCCCGTGGGGTCAAAATGATCATGAGAACGGTGAGCAAAAATCCCAGAACGACATGGAGGGACCTGATGAATGACCTGCAGAGAGCTGGGACCAAAGTAACAAAGGCTACCATCAGTAACACACTACGCAGAGAGGGACTCAAATCCTGCAGTGCCAGGCGTGTCCCTCTGCTTAAGCCAGTACATGTCCAGGCCCGTCTGAAGTTTGCCAGAGAGCATATGGATGATCCAGAAGAGGAATGGGAGAATATCATGTGGTCAGATGAAACCAAAATGGAACTTTTTGGTAAAAACTCAACTCGTCGTGTTTGGAGGAAGAAGAATGCTGAAGAACACCATACCTACTGTGAAGCATGGGGGTGGAAACATCATGCTTTGGGGCTGTTTTTCTGCAAAGGGGACAGGACGACTGATCCGTGTTAACGGAAGAATGAACGGGGCCATGTATCGTGAGATTTTAAGCCAAAACCTCCTTCCATCAGTGAGAGCATTGAAGATGGAACGTGGCTGGGTCTTCCAGCATGACAATGATCCCAAACACACCGCTCGGGCAACGAAGGAGTGGCTCCGTAAAAAGCATTTCAAGGTCCTGGAGTGGCCTAGCCAGTCTCCAGACCTCAACCCCATAGAAAATTTGTGGAGTCCGTGTTGCCCAGCGACAGCCCCAAAACATCACTGCTCTAGAGGAGATCTGCATGGAGGAATGGGCCAAAATACCAGCTACAGTGTGTGCAAACCTGGTGAAGACTTACAGGAAACGTTTGACCTCTGTCATTGCCAACAAAGGTTATGTTACAAAACATTGAGTTGAACTTTTGTTATTGACCAAATACTTATTTTCCACCATAATTTACAAATAAATTCTTTAAAAATCCTGCAATGTGATTTCCTGGATTTTTTTTTCTCATTTTATCTCTCATAGTTGAAGTGTTACCTATGATGAAAATTACAGACCTCTCTCATCTTTCTAAGTAGGAGAACTTGCACAATCAGTGGCTGACTAAATACTTTTTGACCCCACTGTATATATATTAACATGTCACTACCAGGATAGGCCACAGGTGTGTTTATTCAGTGTTGTGTGTGAAAAATAAAGGACAAGAAAACTGTGGAATACTGATTCAATACTGATTCAATAACAATAACTACAACTGTTGTTATAGACCTGATAACTACAGGTATATAATTTGACCTATATACATGTAAATATAAAGATGATATATAAACAGTGTGTGATTTAAATAGTCTCTGCGTATATAATTTATTGTGCATTACTGAAAGTATATTAATTAATACAGTAAGTAATTAATTAGTTAACAGCATTAGTTAATAATATGTTAATAGTTAACAGATGGCTTTATTAATGGCTATTCATATGTCACTCATTAATTTGTTAATGTATACATATCATTAATACATAATTAATTCATGATGCACTAATTATTAGTTGATGTATTAACTCATTGTTAATACACTGGTAGTTAAGTGTTAGTATATGCTTAGTTATGTACACGTATTGTAAAGTGTTACCGATTTAAGCCGACCGTATTCATTTAGTTTCTTGTTCTGTGTGATTTTCATTCTGATTCGTTGTTCTTTTGCGTGCAGCTGCGATCAGTTGGACGGATTCGTGGTGTTATTGCGTGGGGACAAAAGTGGTCGTTCAGAGCTATTTTACGTAAAATAGAACGCTAATTTCTGATAATGAGGGACCGCGTTCGCGCTTTCCCTTAAACTTGAGCGAGACCGTATTCATTTTGTTTCTTGTTCTGTATGATTTTCATTCTGATTCGTCGTTATTCGATGTGCAGCTCGGATCAGTAGAACGGATTTGTGGCGTTTTTGCGTTGGGACAAAAGTGGTCGTCCAGAGCTATTTTTGGATAGGCAGCGTTTACATAAAAAGCTTGTTGATTCTGAATGATTTTCATTCTGATTCGTTGTTCTTTTGCGTGCAGCTCCGAACGATAGGACGGATTCGTGGTTTTTTTGCGAGGGGTAAAAAAGTGGTGGTCCAGAGCTATTTTTGGATAGGCAGCTTTACATAAAAAGCTTGTTGATACAAACGTTAGAGAGACCGGTGTTTTAGATCAGCTTTAGCACTGGGCACATAATTAGCCGTTTGCACTATTTCTTAGGCTAATTTGACCGTTTCATGACTGAGCTATGCCAAACCTGTAAAGGGCATGCTTGTCAGGTGGATTTTTACAGTGTTTTTTTTTTCCTTTTTTGAAGATCAATTTGAAATGATCATTTTTTTCTTCTGTTTTGGTTGAACCAAGTGGTTTTTTTTTTCTTATTTTCAGGCAAATGTCGGCGTGGTCGTTTTGATGTTGCAGAATAGCGGCGTTTGTGTTCGGTGAGGTTTGTGCTGGTGTGATGAGTAGACGAGTGGAGCTCACCGTGAGTTTGAACGGTGTGTGATTCGGTGTCTCTGGACCTCATACTTACCTGGCAGGGGCGAGACCATGATCAAGAAGGTGGTTCACCCAGGGCGAGGCTCAGCCATTGCACTCCGGTTGTGCTGACCGCTGCGAATTCCCCAAATGTGGGAATCTCGACTGCATAATTTCTGATAGTGGGGGACTGCGTTCGCGCTCTTCCCTGATTTCTGTGGTGGCAAAGATAGAGATTTTCGTTCTGATTCGTTGTTCTTTTGCGTGCAGCTCCGATCAATTGGACGGATTCGTGGTGTTATCGCGTGGGGAAAAAAGTGGTCGTTCAGAGCTATTTTTGGATAGGCAGCGTTTACATAAAAAGCTTGTTGATACAAACGTGAAATAGAACGCTAATTTCTGATAATGAGGGACCGCGTTCGCGCTTTTCCTTGATTTGTGTGGTGGCAAAGCAAGAGCTTGTAAAATTGAGCGAGACCGTATTCATTTTGTTTCTTGTTCTGTATGATTTTCATTCTGATTCGTCGTATTTCGATTTGCAGCTCGGATCAGTACACTGTTAGCCCGGACTTTATATCTAATCAAACATCTTTAGTACAACATCTTCTTCTTCTTCTTCTTCTTCTTCTTCTTCTTTCGGCTTTTCCCTTTTCAGGGGTCGCCACAGCGAGTCATCCTCCTCCATCTCACTCTGTCCACTGCGTCCTCTGTCCTCACCCCAACTACTTCCATGTCCTCTCTAACTGCATCCATATACCTCCTCTTTGGTCTTCCTCTTTGTCTTTTTCCTGGCAGCTGCATATCTAACATCCTTCTACCAATATACCCGCTGTCCCTCCTCTGGACATGTCCAAACCATCTCAGTCTGGCCTCTCTAACTTTATCTCCTAGTTGTTTAACCTGTGCTGTACCTCTGATTATCTCATTCCTAACCTTATCCATCCTTGTCACTCCCAAGGAGAACCTCAACATCTTCATTTCTGCCACTTCCAGTTCCTTCTCCTGTCGTTTTGTCAATGCCACTGTCTCCAAACCATACAACATAGCTGGTCTCACCACTGTCTTGTAAACTCTTCCCTTGACCCCTGCTGTCACCCTTTTGTCACAAATCACTCCTGAAACTTTTCTCCATCCACTCCATCCTGCCTGAACTCTCTTCTTGACCTCTTTACCACACTCCCCATTTTCCTGGACAGTCGACCCTAAGTACTTGAAGTCCTTCACCTTTGTGACTTCTGCTCCTTGTAGCCTCACTGTTCCACCTGTCTCTCTCCCATTCACACACATGTACTTTGTCTTGCTACGGCTGACTTTCATTCCTCTTCTTTCAAGTGCATATCTCCACCTCTCCAAGTTATCTTCCACCTGTTCCCTGTTCTCACCACAGATCACAATATCATCTGCAAACATCATAGTCCATGAAGATTCCTGCCTGACCTCATCTGTTAGTCGGTCCATCACCAAAGCAAACAAGAAGGGGCTCAGAGCCGATCCTTGATGTAGCCCCACCTCCACCTTGAAGCTATCTGTGACTCCTACAGCACATCTCACCACTGTCCTGCTGTCCTCATACATGTCCTGTACCAGTCTGACATACTTCTCCACTACTCCAGATTTCCTCATACAACACCACAGCTCCTCCCTTGACACTCTGTCATACGCTTTTTCTAAATCAACAAAGACACAATGAAGCTCTTTCTGACCCTCTCTGTACTTCTCCATTAGCATCCTCAAAGCAAAGATGGCATCAGTGGTACTCTTTCTTGGCATGAAACCATACTGCTGCTCACAAATAGTTACCTCTTGTCTAAGTCTAGCTTACACAACTCTCTCCCAGATCTTCATTGTGTGGCTCATCAACTTAATTCCTCTGTAGTTGTTACAACTCTGTACATCACCCTTGTTCTTAAAAATTGGCACCAGCACACTTCTCCTCCATTCCTCTGGCATTTTCTCACTCTCAACAATGCCATTGAATAATTGAGTCAAAAACCTCACTGCCATCTCACCTAGACATTTCCATACTTCCACTGGTATGTTATCAGGTCCAACTGCCTTCCCTTTCTTCATCCTCTTCAAAGCTTTCCAAACTTCATTCTCATTGATCTTTTCTACTTCCTGATCCACTGTTCCTATGACCTCTACTCTTCTTTCCCTTTCATTCTTTTCATTAATTAGCTCCTCAAAGTACTCCTTCCATCTTCCCATCACACTCACCTCACTTGCTAGAACATTACCATTCCTATCTTTGACAAGTCTAACCTGCTGCACATCCTTTCCAGCCTGATTCCTCTGTCTGGCCAATCTATACAAGTCCTTCTCTCCTTCCTTAGTGTCCAACCTCTCATACAACTCCTCATACGCCTTCTGCTTTGCCTTTGCTACCTCTCTTTTTGCCTTATGTTTCATTTCCTTATATTCCTGTCTACTTTCATCAGTCCTGTCAATGTCCCATTTCTTCTTGGCTAACCTCTTCCTTTGAATCGCTTCCTGCACTTCACTATTCCACCACCAGGTTTCCTTATCATCTTTTCTCTGTCCAGATGCCACACCAAGTACCTTCCTACCTGTCTCTCTAATCACTGTTGCTGTAGTAGCCCAGTCATCTGGAAGCTCTTTCTTACCACCCAGAGCCTTTACCAGCTCCTCTCTGAACTCTTCACCACATTCCTCCTTCCTCAGCTTCCACCATTTGGTCTTCTTCTCTGATTTGATTCTTTTTCTCTTCTTCACAACAACAGTCATTCTACACACCACCATCCGATGCTGTCTGGCCACGCTCTCCCCTGCCACAACCTTACAGTCCCCAATCTCCGTCAGATTTCCTCTTCTACACAGGATGTAGTCTACTTGTGAACTCCTTCCTCCACTCTTATATGTCACCCTATGTTCCTCCCGTTTTTGGAAATAAGTGTTGACTACAGCCATTTCCATCCTCTTGGCAAAATCCACCACCATCTGTCCTTCCTGGTTCCTTTCCTTAAAACCAAACCTACCCATCACTTCCTCATCTCCTCTGTTTCCTTCACCAACATGACCATTTAGGTCTGCTCCGATCACCACTCTCTCTTCCTTGGGAATACTCTCTATCACTTCATCTAGATCCTTCCAGAACTTCTCTTTTTCCTCTTTCTCACAACCAACCTGTGGAGCATAACCACTGACAACATTCAACATCAGACCTTCTACCTCTACCTTCAGACCCATCACCCTATCTGACACTCTTTTCACCTCTACTACGTTCTTTGCTAACTCCTCTTTCAAGACCACCCCTACTCCATTTCTCTTTCTATCCACACCATGGTAAAACAGTTTAAACCCTGCTCCAATGCTGTAAGCCTTGCTGCCCTTCCACTTGGTCTCTTGAACACATAGAACATCTACCTTCCTTCTCTGCATCATGTCAGCCAGCTCTCTACCTTTGCCTGTCATTGTCCCCACATTTAGAGTTGCCACCCTCAGTCCAACACTCTTGACTTTCCTCCTCTCTTTCTGTCTCCTGACACATTTCCCTCCTCGCAGTCTTCGACTAACAGTAGCACAATTTCCACCAGCACCCTGTTTGTCAACAGCACCAGTGGCGGTCGTTGTTAACCCGGGCCTCGACCGATCCGGTATGGTATCTCTTAGATTAACTCGCATGTTTGTTTTGGCAAAGTGTTTTACGTCGGATGCCCTTCCTGACACAACCCTCACCATTTACCCGGGCTTGGGACCGGCACTAAAGTTACACTGGCATGTGTTCCTTAGTGGCTGGTTAAAGAACCCTAAATAAACATGTTAAATCCTGATCTACACTACATCACTAAACATCCCTGAATAAACATGTTAAACCCTGATCTACACTACATCACTATAACAACCCTAAATAAACATGTTTAACCCTGATCTACACTACATTACTATAACATCCCTAAATAAACATGTTTAACCCTGATCTACACAACATCACTAAACATCCCTAAATAAACATGTTTAACCCTGATCTACACTACATCACTATAACAACCCTAAATAAACATGTTCAATCCTGATCTACACTACATCACTAAACATCCCTGAATAAACATGTTAAACCCTGATCTACACTACATCACTATAACAACCCTAAATAAACATTTTAAACCCTGATCTACACTACATCTTTAGTACAACATACATAAAATATTTAAGTTTTTCTGCTCTACTATAAAATGCAGAGTTTATTGTACTCATTTGAGTACACATTTAAATGTGCTAAAAGATTAAAGTTTACTAAACAAAAAAAAAAACTTCTATCAGATTAACTTAAAGAAGTTAAGTTAAGGTAATTAAACATAAAAACGCCCACCATTTACGTGTAAGTCCGCCTTTTTTCAGCTTGCTGTTTGTGAATCAGGCAAAAATGATTTTCTTGTGTTCGGGTAGCCATTTGTTTTAACTTTTATATCCTATTGTTGCAAATTACTTTTTACTTTTCATTTAAGGCTTTTTGCAAAAGTAAACTTGTCTTTTGTGAAGTGGAACCTTTGTTAAACTAAATGGACGAACATTTTCTTACTCATTATGCTATTTTTGAGTAGCATGTACACCAGTCTGATGGGACTTTTTCCTCTTCCGTCTAATTTTGGTAAGTGTTGTACTTTACTTAACAATTTTGTTTCAAATAAATGATCTTAATGTTGACACTAAATAAATAATCAAACAGCGCTGCTTTATTTTCTCGTGTTTAGGCTACATGCTAGCATGCTAGCCTTCATACGAAGCAAAGAGTGTGCTGGCTTGCTTTATTTTATTCCTTAAATGAATGGTATTAATGTTGATATTAATACTTCTGTTTCTTGTATTTTTTTTTTGTTTTAGAGAGCTGCAGCCAAACGTTAAGAAATCAGCTTGCTGTGTGAAACTGAGTACAGGTTCATGGTTACTGTGAAGAGCTGTTTGTGTTTCATCAGAACTTTATATACAGCTTGTACAGTTTTTAAGATGTTTTCTTGACATGTTGTATTTTAAGTAAATACTTCTGAAGTGAAATAAAGAAAAAGAATGTTATTATTCTGTCTGTTTTTCTATAAACATTTCTAATTGATATTTAAAACGTAATTAACATGAAAACTAAGAAGAAATCAATATTTTTGTCCATTGAGCTCAAGATAATAAGTAGAATTATTGGGAAAATTAGTTGGTATACAGTGGGGCCAAAAAGTATTTAGTCAGCCACTGATTGTGCAAGTTCTCCTACTTAGAAAGATGAGAGAGGTCTGTAATTTTCATCATAGGTACACTTCAACTATGAGAGACAAAATGAGAAAAAAAAATCCAGGAAATCACATTGTAGGATTTTTAAAGAATTTATTTGTAAATTATGGTGGAAAATAAGTATTTGGTCAATAACAAAAGTTCAACTCAATACTTTGTAACATAACCTTTGTTGGCAATGACAGAGGTCAAACGTTTCCTGTAAGTCTTCACCAGGTTTGCACACACTGTAGCTGGTATTTTGGCCCATTCCTCCATGCAGATCTCCTCTAGAGCAGTGATGTTTTGGGGCTGTCGCTGGGCAACACGGTCTCCACAAATTTTCTATGGGGTTGAGGTCTGGAGACTGGCTAGGCCACTCCAGGACCTTGAAATGCTTTTTACGGAGCCACTCCTTCGTTGCCCGAGCAGTGTGTTTGGGATCATTGTCATGCTGGAAGACCCAGCCACGTTCCATCTTCAATGCTCTCACTGATGGAAGGAGGTTTTGGCTTAAAATCTCACGATACATGGCCCCTTTCATTCTTCCCTTAACACGGATCAGTCATCCTGTCCCCTTTGCAGAAAAACAGCCCCAAAGCATGATGTTTCCACCCCCATGCTTCACAGTAGGTATGGTGTTCTTGGGTTTTTCTTCTTCCTCCAAACACGATGAGTTGAGTTTTTACCAAAAAGTTCCATTTTGGTTTCATCTGACCACATGATATTCTCCCAATCCTCTTCTGGATCATTCATATGCTCTCTGGCAAACTTCAGACGGGCCTGGACATGTACTGACTTAAGCAGGGGGACACGCCTGGCACTGCAGGATTTGAGTCCCTCTCGGCGTAGTGTGTTACTGATGGTAGCCTTTGTTACTTTGGTCCCAGCTCTCTGCAGGTCATTCATCAGGTCCCTCCGTGTAGTTCTGGGATTTTTGCTCACCGTTCTCATGATCATTTTGACCGCATGGGATGAGATCTTGACCCCAAGGGAGATTATCAATGGTCTTGTATGTCTTCCATTTTCTTACAATTGTTCCCACAGTTGATTTATTCACACACACCTGCTTGCCTATTGTAGATTCACTCTTCCCAGCCTGGTGCAGGTCTACAATTTTCTTCCTGGTGTCCTTCAACAGCTCTTTGGTCTTGGCCATGGTTGAGTTTGGAGTCTGGCTGTTTGAGGCTGTGGACAGGTGTCTTTTATACAGATAACGAGGTCAAACAGGTGCCATTAATACAGGTAACGAGTGGAGGACAGAAGAGCTTCTTAAAGAAGAAGTTACAGGTCTGTGAGAGCCAGAAATCTTGCTTGTTTGTTATTGACCAAATACTTATTTTCCACCATAATTTAAAAATAAATTCTTTAAAAATCCTACAATGTGATTTCCTGGATTTTTTTTTCTCATTTAGTCTCTCATAATTGAAGTGTACCTATGATGAAAATTACAGACCTCTCTCATCTTTCTAAGTAGGAGAACTTGCACAATCAGTGGCTGACTAAATACTTTTTGACCCCACTGTAACAAAAAAAATAAAGTTTAATCAACTTGCCTTTTAGATGTAATAACTTAATGTTTTATGTTATGTTAACTCAAGTTTTCATTATACATTACTTAACTTTTTGAAGGCAAGCGGTTTCCTCAAATGTTTTAAGTAGATTGAACTTATCCGGGCTTACAGTGTAGAACGGATTTTTGGCGTTGTTGCCTTGGAAAAAAAGTGGTCGTCCAGAGCTATTTTTGGATAGGCATAAAAAGCTTGTTGATACAAACGTTAGAGAGACCTGTGTTTTAGATCAGCTTTAGCACTGGGCACATAATTAGCCGTTTGCACTATTTCTTAGGCTAATTTGACCGTTTCATGATTGAGCTATGCCAAACCTGTAAAGGGCATGCTTGTCAGGTGGATTTTTACAGTGTTTTTTTTTCTTTTTTTGTAGATTAATTTGAAATGATCATTTTTTTCTTCTGTTTTGGTTGAACCAAGTGTTTTTCTATTTTTATTTTCAGGCAAATGTCGGCGTGGTCGTTTTGATGTTGCAGAATAGCGGCGTTTGTGTTCGGTGAGGTTTGTGCTGGTGTGATGAGTAGACGAGTGGAGCTCACCGTGAGTTTGAACGGTGTGTGATTCGGTGTCTCTGTTCGGCGGTGCCTCTGGACCTCATACTTACCTGGCAGGGGCGAGACCATGATCAAGAAGGTGGTTCACCCAGGGCGAGGCTCAGCCATTGCACTCCGGTTGTGCTCACCGCTGCGAATTCCACAAATGTGGGAATCTCGACTGCATAATTTCTGATAGTGGGGGACTGCGTTCGCGCTTTTCCCTGATTTCTGTGGTGGCAAAGATAGAGATTTTCGTTCTGATTCGTTGTTCTTTTGCGTGCAGCTCCGATCAATTGGACAGATTCGTGGTGTTATTGCGTGGGGAAAAAAGTGGTCGTTCAGAGCTATTTTTGGATAGGCAGCGTTTACCTAAAAAGCTTGTTGATACAAACGTGAAATAGAACGCTAATTTCTGATATTGAGGGACCGCGTTCGCGCTTTCCCTTGATTTGTGTGGTGGCAAAGCAAGAGCTTGTAAAATTGAGCGAGACCGTATTCATTTTGTTTCTTGTTCTGTATGATTTTGATTCTGATTCGTCGTATTTCGATTTGCAGCTCGGATCAGTACACTGTTAGCCCGGACTTTATATCTAATCAAACATCTTTAGTACAACATACATAAAATATTTAAGTTTTTCTGCTCTACTATAAAATGCAGAGTTTATTGTACTCATTTGAGTACACATTTAAATGTGCTAAAAGATTTAAGTTTACTAAACAAAAAAAAAAACTTCTATCAGATTAACTTAAAGAAGTTAAGTTAAGGTAATTAAACAGAAAAACGCCCACCATTTACGTGTAAGTCCGCCTTTTTTCAGCTTGCTGTTTGTGAATCAGGCAAAAATGATTTTCTTGTGTTCGGGTAGCCATTTGTTTTAACTTTTATATCCTATTGTTGCAAATTACTTTTTACTTTTCATTTAAGGCTTTTTGCAAAAGTAAACTTGTCTTTTGTGAAGTGGAACCTTTGTTAAACTAAATGGACGAACATTTTCTTACTCATTATGCTATTTTTGAGTAGCATGTACACCAGTCTGATGGGACTTTTTCATCTTCCGTCTAATTTTGGTAAGTGTTGTACTTTACTTAACAATTTTGTTTCAAATAAATGATCTTAATGTTGACACTAAATAAATAATCAAACAGCGCTGCTTTATTTTCTCGTGTTTATGTTACGGGGGGTGGGGGTAGGGATTACTGGATCCAAGTGCAGAGTGTATTTTTTGTGTTATTTTATTTATTTATATAAATATTTATTTAGTTGTTTATTTATTTGTTATAAACAGAATCGAATAAGTATACCAACCTGTATACTTACACTGATAATCACGATATTCAAATGAAATAATGAACGTATGTGACTTTGGGTCGTACTGGATTCGAACCGCGGTCGCTTGCACCACAACCCAGCGCGTTATCCGTGCGCCACTGAGCCGGATGGATGAGTGAATGGAAAACCGCTACAAAAGCGGCAGAAATGTAAAGGCGGCAAATCGCAAACAAAGGAGACGCCAACTGTGGCGTGCTCAAACAAAGGAAACTTCTGAAATATAAATAAACTTAACTCAGATTCCTCCCCACGCTCCCGTGGAGAGATAGTTGTGTTCTCTTTCGAAAGAAACAAAAACTTAAGTGCTTGTGTAACTGAAAAGTTTTAACAAACTGAAAATGAGCGTCTATTGACTCAGCCCAGTTATCTCGCTTTCTTTTTACTCTTATTTTTCCCTTTAACTCGATTCCTTTTTTTTTCTTCTCCTTTTCCGTTTTTTCTTTCTTTCGACTTTCTAATTGTGCTGCACTCTTCTATGTTTAGTTTCTCTTCTCTTTCCTTTTTTCTCTCTTCCTTTTCGTTCACTTCCTTTTCTTTTACTTTCTTTTTTACTTTCACTCTTATCTATACCCACCTTGGCTGATCGCACTGAAACAACGGTGCGACGCTGGCTGCTGTCAGACACAGGGTTTATATGCAGTGCCGCACAGCTGAGCCTGGTTGGCGCTGATTGCCGCTGGGGTTTCTGGGAATTGGAGTTCTGAACCCCAGATCCTCCAGCTCTTACCCTGCGCCGCCCAGGCCCCCTGCTGGCGGTCGACTGCACCGGCGGGACTCTTACAGAACCCCCCCCTCTAGGGGCGGCTCCCGACGTCCCCAAACCAGCAGCTCTGTCACGTCGGAACTCCCGGATTAATTCCGGATCCAGGATCCGGCGCGCCGGGACCCATGTTCGTTCCTCAGGCCCATATCCCTCCCAGTCTACTAAATACTGGGTGCTACCCCTTACCCGGCGAGAATCTAACAACCGGCGAACTGTGTACGCCGGAGCCCTACCTATGAGGCGTGGTCCTGGGGGAGTGTTGCCTGGTGCTGGGGCACCACACACAAAAGGCCTGAGGTGTGAAACATGGAAGGTGGGGTGGACCCTCATGTTTGGTGGCAGGCGCAAGCGGTATGTCACTGGATTGATGCGCCTTTCCACCTTGAAGGGCCCCACAAAGCGGGGCGCCAATTTGCGTGACTTCACCCGAAGTGGCAGATCCCGGGTGGAGAGCCAGACACGTTGGCCAACGCGGAAAGTTGGGGCGTCACGCCGCTTCCGATCCGCGACTTGTTTTCTGGCTGCCGTGACTGCCTGGAGGGAAGTGCGAGCCCTCTGCCAGGCTCTACGACAGCGACGGACATACTGATCAGCAGACGGTACCCCCACCTCCCTTTCTTGATCCGCAAACATGGGTGGCGAATACCCAAATTGGCACTCGAAAGGCGACATGCTTATGGACGAGTGCCAAAGGGTGTTATGGGCGTATTCAGCCCATGGCAGTTGATCCACCCAGGAGGCAGGGTTGTTTGCTGTCAGGCAGCGTAACATTTGGCCTAGGTCCTGGTTCACCCTCTCTGTCTGGCCGTTGGATTCCGGGTGGAACCCGGAGGCAAGACTTACCGTGGCCCCCATTCGTTGGCAAAAGGCTTTCCAGAACCGACTAGCAAACTGGGGTCCTCTGTCTGATACAAGGTCACTGGGCATCCCGTGTACCCGGACCACATGTTGGAGTAGCAGATCAGCTGTCTCCTTGGCAGAAGGAAGTTTGGGCAGAGCCACAAACTTGCAGGCCTTGGAGAAGCGATCTACAATAACCAGGATGACCCTGTTGCCTTTAGAGGGGGGTAAACCAGTCACAAAATCCATGGAGATGTGCGACCATGGGCGTGTTGAAATGGGCAATGGCTGGAGGAGCCCTGGGGGCCTGGACCTAGGCGATTTGTTTCTTGCGCACACCTCGCAAGAAGCTATATGGGCGCGGACGTCTTTTTCCATCCCTGGCCACCAGAAGCGTCTCCGAAGGAATTCCAGAGATCTGCCAACTCCTGGGTGTCCAGAGAATGGGGAGGAGTGTCCCCACTGCATAACCTGCTGTCGGGCCGACGTGGGAACGTACTGGCGTCCACTAGGTCCACCACCGGGATCTGGCTCTTGGCGAAGAGCTTCCCGAATGGTGTCTTCTATTCCCCAGCGGAGGGGAGCCAGGATTTGTGGAGCTGGTATAATGGGCTCCGGCGAGGGGTCAGAACCAGGAGGTGCCCATTGTCTGGACAGAGCATCGGGTTTGGTGTTCTTAGAACCCGGTCTGTATGACAACAGAAAATTGAAGCGTCCGAAAAATAAGGCCCATCTGGCCTGTCGGGGATTTAGGCGCTTGGCCTGCTGTATATAAGCCAGGTTTTTGTGGTCTGTCCAGACCACAAATGGATGTTTGGCCCCCTCCAGCCAGTGCCTCCACTCTTCCAACGCAAGTTTGACAGCTAGGAGTTCCCTATCTCCAATGCTGTAGTTGCGCTCCGCTGGGGTTAGCCTGTGTGAATAGAAGGCACAGGGATGAAGCTTTTTGTTTGGCCCTAGACGCTGCGAGAGTACCGCTCCCACAGCCACGTCCGATGCATCCACCTCCACAATGAATGGTTCTTCAGAGTCAGGTAACTGAAGGACCGGTGGCGATGTCAGTCTTGCTTTAACCTCTTCAAAGGCTTTCTGTGCTTCCAAAGTCCAGCGAAAGGGCCCTGGGGTCTTCCGGGTAAGAGCAGTAAGGGGTGCCGCTATGGTACTGAAATTATGCACAAACCGTCGGAAGAAATTAGCAAACCCCAGGAAGGACTGGACTTGCCTAAGAGAGGTAGGACGGGGCCATTCTGTCACAGCTTTAAATTTTGCTGGGTCCATCCGGAGGGTGCCTTTTGATATTACAAAGCCCAGAAATGACACTGTCTCAGTGTGAAACACGGACTTCTCTAACTTGACGTAAAGATGGTTCTCCAAAAGTAATTGGAGAACCCGCCGGACATGCCCTTCATGTTCTTCGAGAGACCGACTGTAAATGAGTATGTCATCCAGGTAGACATATACGTACCTGTCTAAGGCCTCTCTCAACACGTCATTAATCAGGCGCTGAAAGACTGCCGGGGCATTCATAAGGCCAAAGGGCATAACGCGGTACTCATAATGCCCTGAGGGGGTTATGAAGGCAGTCTTCCACTCATCCCCCTGCCTTATGCGGATCAGGTTGTAGGCACTGCGCAAGTCCAGCTTTGAAAATACGGATGCTTGCTGCAGTGCCTCAAAGGCCGTCTGCATGAGGGGCAGGGGGTAGCGATATTTTATGGTAATGGCATTAATCCCTCTATAATCTATACAGGGCCGGAGCCCCCCATCTTTTTTACCAACAAAAAAGAATCCTGCACCTGCAGGTGATGAGGAGGGTTGGATAAACCCTGCCTCGAGAGCCTCCCGAATATAATTGTCCATGGCGGTTCGTTCAGGAGGGGACAGTGCAAACAATCTTCCCCTGGGTGGTGTGGTGCCCGGTAGAAGATTGATAGCACAGTCATACGGCCTGTGAGGGGGAAGAACTTGTGCCTTGGCCTTACTAAACACTTCTTTCAGATCCCAGTAGATACTGGGAACTTGTGAGAGATCGGGTATCAGGGGCATCTGGGGCTTTGATGTGCCCAAGGCTTGTCCTGAAAACCCTAAACAGGTCCCCTGACACTGGGGGCCCCACGCATATACTGACCGTGTTGCCCAGTCGATACGGGGGTTGTGCGACTGGAGCCAAGGGTATCCCAATACTAACTGCAAGTGGGGGGCCTGTGTCAGGTATAATTCCACCTGCTCTAAGTGAGAGCCCACCTGCATGGTCAGGGGTTTAGTGCGGTGAATGACCTGACCCGATCCTATAGCCCGACCATCGATGGCAAGAATGGGTAGTGGGTGGTCCAGGGACTCTGGAAGTCCCAAAGACAAGGCCAGTGAGGAATCAATAAAACTGCCAGCGGCCCCAGAGTCTACAAAGGCCCTTAATTCAGTGTGCCTTTGAGGGGGCCATGATAATGTGACTGGGAGGAGAAGGCCAGAAGTGGGGGACCCGGTACGGTCTAAACCCGACCCCCCTGATCGGGGTAGACCCTTCCGTTTCCCGACGCCTGTCCCACACCAGACGAAGGACGAGCGACCCTTGAACTCGGCAGGCGGGTACCTCCAAGCTGCATGGGCTCTGGTACTTCCTGCGGGGGTACCGTTTGCTCTGGAGGACCCTGCCAGGACTGTCCAGATCTAGGGGTAAAAGTACTTCTCGCCCGCTCTCTGGCCCTCTGGCGCAGACGGTTATCTAGGCGGATGCACAACTCATAGAGCGCAGAAAGAGTGGAGGGCAGATCACGAGTGGCCAGTTCATCCCTTATCCTGCCATTAAGCCCCCGCTGAAATATTGCTATTAGGGCTTCCTCATTCCACTTGCTTTCTGCTGCCAGAGTGCGAAAGTCAATCACATAATCTGCTACCGAACGAGCACCCTGAAAGAGCTCCAGTAGGCGGGGCCCGGCCTCCTTTCCACCAACGGGCTGGTAGAAAGTTTGACGTAGGGCCTCGATAAAAGCCTGGCTGGTAGTGCATTCTGGGGAACCCTGTTCCCAGAGGGCAGTGGCCCAGGTCAGCGCTCTGCCTGTGAGGAGAGATACCATAAACGCCACTTTTGATCGCTCGGTAGGAAACCGGGATGGCTGCTGCTCAAATACCAACGAGCACTGTAACAGGAATCCCCTGCACTTCTCTGGTTCTCCTGCATAGCGCTCAGGGTTTGCCACCTGAGAGTCCTCTCTGACCGGGACTTGGTCTGGAGAGGAGGTGGCCACCTGAGGAGGGCGCTGTTCAGCAGCCGCAGCCACGGCCTGTTCAGTGTGACATTTAACTAATATTGTCAACAGCTGCATCATCTCGTGCAGCAGTTGCTCATGTCGACCAATGGCTGATCCCTGATGTTGTAGAGCTTCTTTAATGGGTTTTAGCTCCGCTGGATCCATACTTTGGTCGCACCGTTCTGTTACGGGGGGTGGGGGTAGGGATTACTGGATCCAAGTGCAGAGTGTATTTTTTGTGTTATTTTATTTATTTATATAAATATTTATTTAGTTGTTTATTTATTTGTTATAAACAGAATCGAATAAGTATACCAACCTGTATACTTACACTGATAATCACGATATTCAAATGAAATAATGAACGTATGTGACTTTGGTTCGTACTGGATTCGAACCGCGGTCGCTTGCACCACAACCCAGCGCTTTATCCGTGCGCCACTGAGCCGGATGGATGAGTGAATGGAAAACCGCTACAAAAGCGGCAGAAATGTAAAGGCGGCAAATCGCAAACAAAGGAGACGCCAACTGTGGCGTGCTCAAACAAAGGAAACTTCTGAAATATAAATAAACTTAACTCAGATTCCTCCCCACGCTCCCGTGGAGAGATAGTTGTGTTCTCTTTCGAAAGAAACAAAAACTTAAGTGCTTGTGTAACTGAAAAGTTTTAACAAACTGAAAATGAGCGTCTATTGACTCAGCCCAGTTATCTCGCTTTCTTTTTACTCTTATTTTCCCCTTTAACTCGATTCCTTTTTTTTTCTTCTCCTTTTCCGTTTTTTCTTTCTTTCGACTTTCTAATTGTGCTGCACTCTTCTATGTTTAGTTTCTCTTCTCTTTCCTTTTTTCTCTCTTCCTTTTCGTTCACTTCCTTTTCTTTTACTTTCTTTTTTACTTTCACTCTTATATATACCCACCTTGGCTGATCGCACTGAAACAACGGTGCGACGCTGGCTGCTGTCAGACACAGGGTTTATATGCAGTGCCGCACAGCTGAGCCTGGTTGGCGCTGATTGCCGCTGGGGTTTCTGGGAATTGGAGTTCTGAACCCCAGATCCTCCAGCTCTTACCCTGCGCCGCCCAGGCCCCCTGCTGGCGGTCGACTGCACCGGCGGGACTCTTACAGTTTAGGCTACATGCTAGCGTGCTAGCCTTCATACGAAGCAAAGAGTGTGCTGGCTTGCTTTATTTTATTCCTTAAATGAATGGTATTGAGGTGTCTGGAAGGTTCATATAAAATAATTTGGTCAGATATCTCTTTTTAATATTCCTCTTAAAACAATCTCATATATAGGTTATTGTGTAGAATGCAATTTGCAAAAGAGGCTGTGTTGGACTGTTTCCCACACTTCTGGGATGCCTCTCATGAGACCTCTACATTCCATAAGGAGGCCGGGGTGTATTCGGTTGCAATCCCACATCTGGGATCCATTTGAAATGCATACATTTCTGTTATTCTATAGAAAATATATTAATCACACAGAGGCCCTAACTGTCAGTAGGAGTGTGGGAACCTCTGCTGAGTTGTAAGAAAATGACCCACCCTATGTTTTTGTCTGAATATTCAAGTATTTAAGGAGAAGCAAATGTCTTCGAAGTCAGAGAGAGAAATATTCGGCTACAAACTCTCTCTCCGGACAAAGCTGTTCGATCGATGCGGTTTTATTCTGTAATAAACTTCTTAATTACAAATAAGACGTGTCAACGGAGTCGTCATTTCATCATCGGCACCTCATCGCTAAGACACTTCAGATGGCGTCACGAACAGGATTCTGATGTGGCTACTTCACCTCTGATAACATAACGACATCAGGTGAGCGTTCTATTTTGTGACATTGGGCGCGAGCCTGTGTGTTGTACACTGTGGTGTTTGGCTGCACCGAAACGATCTTGTGTGTGCTATGACGTGTGGATGGTGGAATGATGCTCCGTCTAAATTTGAGGTTTATTGCGTAGTAAACGTTGCAATAAAGGGGGGTTTAAGTTTAAGTAGAAGTAAGAGAAAAAGAAAAGTGTGTGGATAGCCTTAATTAGTAACGGTTACAGTGTGTTAATACGCCATGCGAGATTATTGAGTTTTGGGCCCAATAGACTTTATGGCGGTAAGACGTGGATATTGACCATTGCGTGAACATTGGCTAGATAGTTGTAAAAATAAGAGGAGAACAATGAAGCTCTGAGCACGGGGACATAGGACTAAGAATAAGAGATGAAGTTAAGGATTAAGATAAATTTAAGGTTAATAGGAAACAGAGAAGAATAGAGAATACAAAGGTAAATAAGAGGAAAGTGAAGAGATTTTAAGGAAATGGAGGAATAGTTCAGTAATAGGAAAAGAGGTTAAAATGTTTAAAGGCATAGACGAATAGCGCTAAAAGGGATAAACAGAGTTAAAAAGATTAAGAGAATAATAGGAAAAGCATGCTTGTGTTAAAAAAGAAATAGGAAAAAGGGTTAACTCATTATTTAAAATTGAGTGAGTGAGAGAGAGAGAGACAGGGTGTGTCTTTCTGGGTTTTGTGTGTGCGTAGGTCCTTCATGTATGTGTGTGTAAGAGCTTTAGGTCTATGTGTGTGCGTTTGTGTGTGTGTGAACCCCCTTGTGTGATAAGAAGAAGGAGGGGTGTTATGTGTGTGTGGTGTGTAAGAGCATGAAGTTGATTTGTGTGCATTTGTGTAATGTGTGGCGCCTGTCTTAAGTGTTAGTGTGTAATTATTTTAATAGATTACATTGGTGGATAGTAGGAGATATAGTGAGTTTAGATGTAGTATTTATTTAAAGACAATGAGCCCTTGAAGAAGATTTGTGTTATTAAGTAATAAGTAATTTTAATAAGCTTCTTCAAGAAGGACAGTTAATGTTAATTAGTTAATGATAATTAATGAGCTTTCTTGGGAGGTTAAATAAGTTAAATAACTCATGAGCCTCAGAGATGAGAGGACATTGTGTAGTTAAAATACATAAACTCCCAAAGAGAGACATAGTGCTTTAGGAATGGAGAGATATTATTGAAGTGGAAACTAGATGTTTTATTGAAGAAGTATAGAGTGATATTATGGCGTAGTGTTTAAATGTGGACAACATTCGTTGTAGAAGAAGGGATTGATATACAACTTGCGTAAGGCATGTGTGTGTGTGTGAGAAACAGAAAAGTGGGGGCTAATGTGGCGTTCCCCTGTGTGAGTGTGTGTGTGTGGGAAGAGAGACGGTACCACATGGTTAAGAATAAGGAAATCAAGTGGTATGGAGAGCTGTCAATCATAGTGATTGGAGGGAGTCGTCTAGTGTGAGGTTGTGTGTAATATGAGTAATGATGGAAACCAGATGGTTCTAAGTGTGGTAAAGAGAGGTTTTTGTTACAATCAAGAGGAAGTAGAGAAAATAAAATGCATGTAATTGAGACTTGTAGTTCAAGGAGTAAAAGTAATCGTAAAAGAGTTTAAGATGACCTAATTAATCAGGGGTTAATTTAAGGAGGGAAAAAGGTGTGTAACTGCAATGCTTAGCTGTTGTGTTTGTGAAAGATAACCCGAATGCAAATGCTCGAGTGTGTAAAAGTTTATTGAAGTGAAGGAAAAAATCTGAGCAAAGTTGTGAATTAATAGAGTGCTGTTTTATAAAAGACTTTATAAAATTTGCCCTGTTTTCCGATTCTTGTGTGTTCATATGAGACGACTACAAAGTGAGTTTCTGTGAGCAGAGGAGAAGGAGGGGTGATTCTCCCCTTGTGTGTGCAGCGCGGAGTGGAGGTGCTGTTGTACAATAAGGACTGAAGTGTGATGACATCATACATCTAATCAGGCCAGTGTTCCTGTTTATTATCACAAACTCTGTTATCCAATACCTGCATTCTCAGTGTATTTTTATGATGATTATTATTAGTACAAATTTGGTCTGATTTTACAATATAGGCTATTTTTTAATTTACATCTATTTGGGTATACAAGAGTATGTGTATTTGTTTACACTACATGATATAGTTTTAGAGAGAAAAGGCTTGGCAACAGACTGATCGTCTATAGGAATATACTAAACTTTGATTGCTAATGTGAGTTTTATTGTCTGTGCATGATTTCTGATCTGAGCTGTGTTGGGGTTTGATATTGAGACTATTTGTTGGTTTGAGGTGAATGAATATGAGAATTGGTGAGAAATAGGTGATTGTTTGTTGCAAATAGGAATATATTTGTTGATAGTTGGTCCCTTGTGGGAGTGTGTGAGTTTGTGTTTCATATGGGATAGGACTTTCTTTTATTTGGGGGATTAATTGAGTGAGCTTTTGCTTACAATTTGATAGATTCTTTGGGTGTTTGGTTATTATAATAGGAGATGCTTAGTGTTGTGGATGGTTGTCACCTTTGGAGTTGGCAAATTCATTTTAGGTTTTATTGACTGTGTCAAATCAGTTGCTTATGAAATAAAGGAGTGGTAATTGAAATAGTTTTAAGTAGTTATAGTGACTAGTCTTATTTTTTGCAATAAGGGTACATAAGGAAGTCATTACAATGTCGGAGAAGGACGCTAAAATTGCGAAGGTTATTACTCCTGTTGATGTGATACAGAAGAATAACTCTTTAGTTAAAGGCATCCCAAAGATGATGGAGAAGTGGAATAAGCGTTGGCCTGAGATTAACCAACCTTGGCCATTGGAGGGAACGTTTAATCCAGATGTAATTAATACAATGCAGGTGCTTGTGTCTACATATAAAGCTGATCAAAAGAAGGGTAAAAAAGGCGAAAAACGTAAAGAAAAAAGACAAGAGGAGCTTGGCATTCTCCAGTTGTTTGAGAATGAAGGGCAGAAGCGGATGAGAGCTGCAAAAGAGAAGAGAGATAGAGGTGCAGAAGAAATAGAAAAAAGCACAAAAGAAATAGAAAAACGAATGGCGAAATCAATGTGCCTTTTTCACATGTGGACTCAGTGAAAAAAACCCCTCCCTATCAGAAGAATGTGAAATTTGAGGAGGTTTATCCCCAGCTCCCAGTGATCAGTCAGGAGGGCGATTATCAAATCAGAAATGAGGATGATCGAATAATAGAAATGGGACAAGCGGAAACAACCATAAAGATGTACCCAAGTTCTAAAAGTAAGAAGAAGACGACATCTTTGAAAACTAAGGGTGAGCTGAGGATCAGGCGGATGGAATTTGAAGATGATGAAGATCGAAGTGATCTGGAGGAGGTCATGGGAGGATATGACCCTGCAGTCAGGAAGATATTGGCTAAAGCGGAAAAGAGAGGAGATAAAACAAGGAGGAGAGAAGACTCAGGGGATGAAAGCTCTAAGGAGAGTGAAAATGGAGGTAGCGATAGTGATTCAGATGGTCCTATGTATTCAAGAGGGTTTTTTCCTGCAACATCCAGCACTAGAATTGAGGACAAACAGAAGGCTTTAAGAAAGGTGGGAAAAAGTATAGATCAATGTCTTTCACGCTTGGAAGAATCTACTAGTCCGGAAGGCCGGAAAGAGCTGGAGGAGCAATTAAGGGAATTGCAGATACAGAAGAAAGAATTGCAGAAAGAAGACTCCAAACAAGTGGACAGAAAGTATGTGTTGCGTTCAAGAAAAGGGAAGTCACTGGAGAAGATGTGTCCAGTGGTCATCCGAGGACAGAGTTTGGAGTACAAGCCTTGGCAGAATACAGATATGTCAGATATACTTGAGAAGTTGCCTACTCTTCAGGATGGAGCACATCCTTGGATTTCAAAGCTGGAAGAGATTATGGTGGGGACACAATCGGCTATAGGAGATATTAAGAGACTTCTAGCTAATCTCCTTGGGGTTCCAGCCATGGAGGAGCTTCTACAGAAAGCAGGGCTTAATCGATATGTGGGGACTGCTGTGAATGACCCGGAGCTGTTTTCTGCGAATAGAGGTCGAGTAAAATTTCCGAAGAGGAGGATTTAGGGGCCAACCGAGGACTTTTGAGGGACCTGTGAACCCTTACAGGGGCCCGGAGCAAGGATTTTAGAGGTGCCCAGAGGACCCAAAAGGGGGGTGTCAGCTGGTAGCATCAGGGTCGGAGAAAGATCCAACAATAGAGGTGAAAGTAAATAATAGACCTTTGGAAATGATGGCGGATAGTGGAGCGGCTTTCACCTGTATTCGACCTGAAGATGCTATACATCTCCCTATGTCTAATCAATGGATTAGGACAATTGGGTTTGAGGGAATAAAACAGCTGGTACCTCTCACGAAACCGATTGAGCTTTGTTATAAAAATCTGAAGACTACAATACCTATATTGGTATCAGAACATACACCTATTGCACTTTTGGGAAGAGATGCTTTATGTAGATTGAACTGTACGATAAAGTGTACACCTGACGGCTGCCTGGTGGAAGTGCCAAATGATGTGGTGCACCAATTGTTGATGTCAGTGGAGACTGAGGTCTCTTCAGTATTCTGGATTGGAAATCTTGGTGCAGAATTTTTGGAGCCCGCCAAGTTGTGGGAGAAGTTTATTGTAGCAAACATGCCTGATGCGAAGCTCCCGGAGTATCCATATCACTGTACGCTTAAGTATTTCAAGGATGCTGCCCAATCGAATTCAGAGGAATGGTTGAAATGTCAACCGAAGCAAGTTCAACTTCGTTCGTGCTGCATAGTTTTGGGACCACAAGGGGCAGCTATGAAGATAGATAGAGATGATTATTTGTCCAAGGAGTTTGATATTGAAAAGAGTGTCCCACATGTGACTTTGTTGATGTCTGAAGATTATGAGCAGAAGCATATAGGAGAAATGATGGTGCAAGCAGAGGAAGCTGTTTTTCTACCGATGAAGGAGAATCTTGCCATCTGGAGGAGCGAGGACCAGCGATTTATTAAGATTATCATTTCTGCTCAAGGGCAGGGACAGCCACAAACTGTGCGGATGACGCATGAGTCCATTTGCAGTGCTAAGATGGATGGACACTCTATGAAAGAAGAGATGCTGCAACAAGTTCCAGAATGTTTATGGTCTCAGCATAGTGCTGATATTGGACTGGTGAAGTCAGCTCAACCAGTGAAAGTTGAACTACGACCAGGAGTTAAACTTCCTTGGAGGAACCAGTATCCATTGAAAGAAGAGGCAATTCGGGGGATTGGACCACAAATTGAAGGACTTTTGAAAGCAGATGTTTTGAAGATAACACAAAATCCTCAGAGTAATACGCCTTTGTTGCCTGTGAAGAAGCCAGACGATTCTTATCGCCTGGTACATGATTTAAGAGCAGTGAATGAAGTAGTGGCTGATTTTCCAGCAGAAGTGCCGGATCCGCATACTCTGTTAGCTCAAATGCCTCCAGATGCGACACATTTTACAGTGATAGATTTATGTGGTGCGTTTTTTAGTGTTCCACTTGGTATAGAAAGTTGGGGTTTATTTGGATTCACATACAGAGGTCAGTTCTATGAGTATAAGAGGTTGCCACAAGGATTTAAACATAGTCCTCATATATTCAATAAAGTGTTAAAGGATGATTTGGCAGGAATAGATCAGATACTGAAAAGCACGGTTATTCAGTATGTGGATGATATTATTATTTGTTCACTAGATGAGCAAACATGTCACAAGGACTCAGTTAGGTTGTTACAGATACTGGCAGAGAAGGGGCATAAGGTCTCTCTGAAAAAAGCTGCAGTATTGTCAGGAGAGAGTGGTTTATTTGGGACAAACAATAACACAGGGACATAGAAGTATTGCTGATAGTCAGGTGGAAGCTATTCGCAAGGCTCCAAAGCCTAGAACGGTCAGAGAAATGATGAAATTTCTGGGTATTGCTGGCTATTCTTCAGCATGGGTAGAGGATTATGCTAGTTTAACGGGGCCTTTGAGAGCTATGATTAAAGATACAGGGAATGCTCAATTGCATTGTAATCTTTCGTGGACACAGGATGGCCTTTTGGCTTTTGAGACGATCAAAAGGAGGTTACAGGAGGCTCCAGCGCTAGCGCTTCCAGACTATTCTAGGAATTTTCTGTTGTATGTGTCTACGTCTATTGGGGGTAAATATGCATGTGCAGTTCTTTGTCAGCCAACAGGAACAGGAACAAGCCCTCAACCTGTTTCTTATTATTCTACTGCGTATTCAGAAGTAGAATTGGGGTTACCCCTGTGCTACAGAGCAATGGTGGGAGTTTCTTTGATGTATGATAAAGCATCATCTGTTACGATGGGATATCCAGTAACAATTCTTACCCATCATAGCCTTAGAAATCTTTTGAATTATGGCAAGTATACCTTGACTATGCCTAGGCTTAGGGACTATCATAGACTCTTAGAGCAGGAAGATGTCACTTTAGTGAGGTGTGTTACAGTGAACCCAGCTGAGACTTTGCCAACTCCTGAGGATGGTGAACCGCATGATTGTGTTCAGGAAGCAGAGAGGTATATGAAACTTAGGTCAGATTTGCAAGCTCTCCCACTGCATGAAGCAGATGTAGAATATTGGACTGATGGATCTTGTTATCGTGTGGGAGATAAGTTGAGTACTGGTTATGCAGTAGTGAAAGCCCAAGGAGCTGGATTTGTTATTGAGAAGGCTGAAGTAGTACCGCAGCCTGCATCTGCGCAGCTTGCTGAACTTGTGGGGCTAACCGAAGCATGTTTGTTGGCGGAAGGTAAGCGAGTGACAATATATACTGATTCCGCCTATGCGCACAATGTGTGTCATTTGTTTGGATCAGTGTGGAAGAACAGAGGGTTTAAGAAAACTGATGGTTCCCCAATACAGCATCATGCTCAAATAATGAAACTGTTGTATGCTATGATGAAGCCCAAGGAAATAGCAATAGCTAAATGTGCAGCACATAAAAAGGATATGTCAAGGGTCACACAAGGAAATAAAGCAGCTGATGAAGCTGCAAAGGCAGTTTCAGGTGCAGATAAAGTGGGTGAAGTGTTTCTGGTTACGCATGAAGTGAATTTGGAAGAGAAAATTACACTTAAGGATGTGATTTTACTTCAGGAAGCTGTTCCTGAAGTGGATAAACAGTTGTGGCTAGACCGTGGTGCCACCAAGGATTCTACTGGTCTTTGGAGAAATCATGAGGGATTGATAGTAGCACCTCCAGACCTGTTAGGTCTAATGATTCAAGAAGCACATGGGTTGGCTCATGTTGCAAGAGGGGAAGTTAAACGTAAGATTACAAAGGAGTATGGTTTTTGGGCACCATGTCTGCTTGAGCAGATTGATTATGTTATAGGTAGATGTACTATCTGTCTGAAAAATAATGTTCGAAGGGGAGTGATGGTTCCTCCTGTTTACATCCCAACTCCGAGAGGTCCTATGCGTGAGTTGGTTGTGGACTTTGTGGATATGATAAAGCCAGTTGAAGGAAAGAGGTATATGTTGGTTGTTGTGGATAGATTTTCACGATGGCCTGAGGCTTGTCCAACCGAGCGAAAGGATGCCCAGTCTGTTGCTAAGTTTTTGTGTAGAGAGGTCATAAGCAGGTGGGGACTTCCAGATCGGATATCCTCAGATAATGGGAAAGAGTTTGTGGATAAAACAGTGAAATTGATTTTGCAAAAACTGGGAATTAAACAGCGTCTTGGTGCGGTCTATCATCCGCAAAGTCAAGGGATTTGTGAAAAGATGAATGGTGTTTTGAAAAATCGAATTGTGAAAATTTGCCAGCATCCGGGGTTGAATTGGATAGCAGCACTTCCATTGGCGTTAATGGTGTGTCGCTCGAGTGAGCTGCGTGAGTTACATATGACACCTCATGAATTGAGCCCTTCCGACGAAAAACCGTACATGTGACATTTTTTTAAAAAATCACTTAGGCATGGTATGACATTGTTTGATGTTCTTTATTTAATATTAAGCCAGTCGCTACAACATATTCCGTTAATTAGGGTCGTAATTTAAACTTTAAATTGTGCTCACGCGGAAAAAACGTTTATATCCGCTGCCAAAAATGGACGGACAAGCAGTGGTACTAAGTGCGGCTGACGAAAATCGGTTAAATATAGGGAAAAAAAGAAAGCTGAAAATGAACACTTGGAAAGACAAACAAAGAAAGATGCTACGCAATGCAGGAAACCCATATATTAACAGAAAGGGCGAAGAAAAACCAGGGAAAAATCCACCGAAAGACGTAAGTGGAATAACCGTATAAGTACAGTGCCTTGCAAAAGTATTCAGCCCCCTTGAACTTTTCAACCTTTTGCCACATTTCAGGCTTTAAACATAAAGATATGAAATTGTAATTTTTTGTGAAGAATCAACAACAAGCGGGACACAATCGTGAAGTGGAACGAAATTTATTGGATATTTTAAACTTTTTTTAGAAATAAAAAACTGAAAAGTGGGGCGTGCAATATTATTCAGCCCCCTTGCATTAATACTTTGTAGCGCCACCTTTTGCTGCGATTACAGCTGCAAGTCGCTTGGGGTATGTCTCTATTAGTTTTGCACATCGAGATACTGAAATTTTTGCCCATTCTTCCTTGCAAAACAGTTCGAGCTCAGTGAGGTTGGATGGAGAGCGTTTGTGAACAGCAGTTTTCAGCTCTTTCCACAGATTCTCGATGGGATTCAGGTCTGGACTTTGACTTGGCCATTTTAACACCTGGATAAGTTTATTTGTGAACCATTCCATTGTAGATTTTGCTTTATGTTTTGGATCATTGTCTTGTTGGAAGATAAATCACCGTCCCAGTCTCAGGTCTTTTGCAGACTGCAACAGGTTTTCTTCCAGAATGGTCCTGTATTTGGCTCCATCCATCTTCCCATCAATTTTAACCATCTTCCCTGTCCCTGCTGAAGAAAAGCAGGCCCAAACCATGATGCTGCCACCACCATGTTTGACAGTGGGGATGGTGTGTTCAGGGTGATGAGCTGTGTTGCTTTTATGCCAAACATAACGTTTTGCGTTGTGGCCAAAAAGTTCGATTTTGGTTTCATCTGACCAGAGCACCTTCTTCCACATGCTTGGTGTGTCTCCCAGGTGACTTTTTATAGATATCTTTGAGAAATGGCTTTCTTCTTGCCACTCTTCCATAAAGGCCAGATTTGTGCAGTGTACGACTGATTGTTGTCCTATGGACAGATTCTCCCACCTCAGCTGTAGATCTCTGCAGTTCATTCAGAGTGATCATGGGCCTCTTGGCTGCATCTCTGATCAGTCTTCTCCTTGTTTGAGCTGAAAGTTTAGAGGGACGGCCGGGTCTTGGTAGATTTGCAGTGGTCTGATACTCCCTTCATTTCAATATGATCGCTTGCACAGTGCTCCTTGAGATGTTTAAAGCTTGGGAAATCTTTTTGTATCCAAATTCGGCTTTAAACTTCTCCACAACAGTATCTCGGACCTGCCTGGTGTGTTCCTTGGTCTTCATGATGCTCTCTGCGCTTTAAACAGAACTCTGAGACTATCACAGAGCAGGTGCATTTATACGGAGACTTGATTACACACAGGTGGATTCTATTTATCACCATCAGTCATTTAGGTCAACATTGGATCATTCAGAGATCCTCACTGAACTTCTGGAATGAGTTTGCTGCACTGAAAGTAAAGGGGCTGAATAATATTGCACACCCCACTTTTCAGGTTTTTATTTCTAAAAAAAAGTTTAAAATATCCAATAAATTTCGTTCCACTTCACAATTGTGTCGCACTTGTTATTGATTCTTCACAAAAAATTACAATTTCATATCTTTATGTTTAAAGCCTGAAATGTGGCAAAAGGTTGAAAAGTTAAAGGGGGCTGAATACTTTTGCAAGGCACTGTACCTCATGAAGCTGAACGGCTAGACGCTAGTGACTTATTTACTCTACTTATAAAACTACATTCACGTGGCAACAATAATATAACGTTACATTGTGTTTACGCACAAACGATTAGCGTTTATCTGAATGTTACTTGTTTCTAACTTTTGTTGTAATGTATTATGCTCGCAAGGGCAAAGTGTGTGGGAGTGGCTGTAAGCGGCAGTGTGTCAGACTCACTGATACGCGCAAGATACAACTTTTCACGCTGTTTTACTCCAGTACATATGAAAAGCAGCAAGCTTTGATTCTCTCGGGCATGGAACAGGTGAGCCATGTAATTGCAATCTTTAATCAATGCTGACAACTTTGCATATATTGTTACTCCGTTAATGTTGTACATAGGCTGTAAAACAATGCTTTAGTAGTAGTAGTAGAACTTTAGGAAATGAAAGTGAAAGTAAAGTAAACGTGAACAGTTACATTGTAAAAACTGTCTGGTTGTGTCTCTGTTCTGAAAAGAATACATGGCATATTGCATTTAAAAGATTCAGGTGATCCTCAAACTAGTTTAGAATATGTATTTTTTTATAGTAGTAGTAAGTAAACACTCAGTCTTGAACACCCCTGCCCTTCAGTCTTCCTTGCTTAAAACAACTCAACTCAGATAAAAGCTTGGTACTGATCTGGTCAGTTGAAGTGTGTTGGCACACAGAAAATAGTGCAGTACATGGGATTTCAGGTCCAGAGATCAGACCCCAAACTGACCTAAGATTAAAATGACGATTTACGTAGTTTAATTTAAGAACAGTAATCATGCTATTAATGTAACATTAGTGCTGCCTGCATTCTAGCACCAAGTGAGGCGAAGACGCTCCAAGGAAAACAGTGAGCACAGAAAACATCAGAGTTTTTTCTATTATATTCAGCAAGCAGGGCAGAGACTAAATGTTTGCAAGACAACATTCATGTCAGTGTATCAGCTGACAAACAGTCGCTTACAGGTATGTTAGACTATATAAGCTTTATATTGTTAATTTAATGTTCCTATTAGTAACAATAGAAAATTATATAGATATTATGTTCCTAGTTTATTGTTTGGACAGGTTATTCAGGAAAAGTTGCACAAATGTGAGTTAGGGCAAAATGAAGGACTTGAGTCAGACCTGGCTACTGATGCTAGGTTTCCTTTAGAAGATGGACGAGGCAAACATAAGAATAGGTAATGCACCTTTTACTTGTTATTGTGAGTGTTATAATAAGTGAGTGTATACATTGTAGTGTGCAAAAAAACTGGCACAGATGCAAAAGTGGGCTTGTGGTTAAGGAACGAGCCTTGCGTCCTGAAGGTCCCCGGTTCGATTCCCGGTCCCGCCGATGATATGGCTGAAGTGCCCTTGGGGAAGGCACCTAAACCCTACTGTTCCCCAGGCACTGTGGACAGGCCTGCCCACCGCTCTGGGCACGTGTGCTCACTTCACTAGTGCATGTTTATATGTGTGTGTGTGTTTCACTGCACAGATGGGTTAAATGCTGGGGTCAAATTCCTCTGTGTGTAAGCTCACGATCGTGATAGATCACGATCGATCACTTTAAAATACATAGGCTGGTGGTGGCTGCATAATGGTATTGGGTTTGTTTAGCTGGCACCCTGGTACATCTACAAACATCTCTAACAGGTGAACACTATGTGTGCCTTTCTGATGAGTTACATCCGTTCATGTCCTGCATTCATTCATATGGGTCTGGCCTTTTCCTAAAAGGACAATGCGCCGACAAGCACATGTAGAACAGCAAATTATGGTTAGAGGAACACTCATCTGAGTTTGGGGTTTTGCCATTCCCACCTAAGTGATACTATGCAACGTGCTGTGGTGCAGAATTGTGGACCATTCTGCAGAACGTATGGTGTTTGTTGCCTACAGTCTATTTCCACAAGCTCGTGGAGTCCATGCCCTGTGGGAGACCTCCCAAGTATTAGACTGCTGTACCAGTTTTTTTGCTACTTCAGTGTGTATACTGAGTTGCCAGGTTATTATGTACACATTCCTTCTACGCTCTCTGGCCATTTTATCAGATATTATTTGAGTTGGGTTTAGCTCCACCAATAACAACTCACCTTGCTGATGTACAGTTATAGCATGCAGCCCATTTGTTAATGTGTAGCCATCATCAAGCCCTCCATCAGAAACATAGAAATTTAAAAAGATAATAAATGTTCTGTCTAAATGTTCTGCCATATTTAATTTTTTATGTCTTAGTTTTTCTCCAAATGCTAAACTCAGTAAGTAAATAGAAATGCTCTAAGATTTTCTGAAAATTGTCATGTCTCCTCTGTATTTTGGCCAGGAGTGTTCAAACTTATGCATACAACTAAAATTCTAAAATCGTCCTGAACCTAATGCATGTGTATCATATTGACCTTTAGGCCACATCGGATACAGTCTACAGTAAAACAAAGCATCAGTGAGCACATATTGTCTTTTCCAAGGCAGCAGAACCACTATTCGAGACTTAGGGGTGATGTTGAAAGGGAATATTTAAGTCCTGTTCTGAATTTACTACGTATGTACAAATTGTATAAAGAGAAGAATTCCTTGTCTCCAGCTAAATTCTGGCTGTATCGTGACATTTTCAAGCAGCAGAACCTTACATTTGGCCAACCCAGAAGTGACACATGTTCAAGATGTGATGCTTTTTTTATGAAATTGTCAACTGTGTCATCCGAAGAGGGAAGGAAAAAAGTGTTAACTGAAAGTGAGCTACACCATCGGAAAGCTGAGAAAGCCTACACCCAACTTCAGGCTGATACAGAGTGGGCTAAAGTAAACAGTAATTGCCATTGCCATTTGTATTGATTTACAAGGTGTCATTTACACACCCAATCTGACCCATTCCAACATCTACTACCAGAGGCAGTTGGCAAATTACAACTTGTGTATCCAAGAACTTGGGACAGAAGAACCAGCAACCATGTGTGTGTGGCATGAGGGGATTGCACACAGAGGATCTGTTGAAGTTGCTAGCTGTGTTTATAAGTGGGTTTAGACAAATTTTACTCAACTGCCCATATCCAAGGAGCGCAAGCTTGTCGTATATAGCGACAGGTGTTGTGGCCAAAACAACAACTGGAGGATGCTCAATTTAATGTCAATGCTCATATCACGGCATTACTTTACTCAGATTTAACAGAAGTTCATGGTCTCTGGGCATTCTTTTCTTCCATGTGATCGTGCCTTCTCTGTAATTGAAAGAAGACGCAAAGTGTCTACAATTTATACACCCTCTGATGTTACTGAGATAATCAAACAAGCAAGACCACAAAACCCATTCAAAGTCATTGAGATGAAGTGTGATGATTTTAGGCTGCTACCAGACTCTGTCCTTAAACAAACCACTGGACTACAGATCACCTCAGTGATGTGGTTCAAACTGACAGGTATCTGATAATGTAACTATGTGTTTCTATGTGTGTATACTTCTGCCTTTAGAACATGTTTCATGCACAACATTAGCATTATTACACATAGTAATAATTTTTTTTATATATTATATACAGTATGTGGTAATATAATGTTATAATACTATATAATATACCATTGTATATTATATTAACTTAATATCATGCACTACCACATAGTATATTAGCATACCCCTGTATACATGCCCACTATATTATATTTATTTATATTATATTTGTACTATTATATCACACTACAATAGTTTATATATTAGTATATATTAGTTTATACTATTACTGTAACTATAACTATGCCTATTACATTATGCAGCACCTTACAATCTTTACATGTACATACTACTGTCCACCACTTATTTGCATATTTGCACTGCTATTTACTTTTCTGCATACTTGCACTATTTTAATGATTATCAGTCAAGTTTTTTGCTATGTGGATTTGCTACTGGATGCCTTGAGTTTCCCTCTGGGATTTATAAAGTATCTATCTATCTATCTGTCTGTCTGTCTGTCTGTCTGTCTGTCTGTCTAACTATCTATTTAGTCTACTTACTGTATATTAATTTGCAATATGCATTTCAGCTGATGATCCCTGGAATGTGCATACCAGACAGAGCCATAGTCAGTATGAAGGGTGGAAGACATGGGCAGTCACTAAATCAAAACGAGGAGCTAGGCCTCAAGCACCAGTTTTCAGCAGACACTATCCAAGGGCATATGAGAGTTCATTGCCAATCAAGAATGAGAAGCACCAGGACCTCATGACAATGCTGGACTACTTACCAACTTCTGCTCGATCTTTTTATGAATCTCTGGAATGTGAATAATAATCAGATTGATCTAAATTTTACTTAATATTACATTGTTTAATATTAGTTATGTTTCATGGGGGTTTTAGTGGGGGTGTTTTATGTATTGTTTATGTAATGTAAAAATCCTAAATTAAATATAGATTATACAGTATAGAGTTCTATTAAAAAGTTAATCATCTACAGAAATCACACTTAAAACTGACTGTATATACATTATATGTCATATATAAAAGATTAATGGTTAATTAAATGCAAAGAATAAAGGTTAGAACTAATATATTTGTTAATGTCACATATACTGTTTTTCCATGAATTGATTTTGGCAGTGGAGATAAACTGTTCTTCCACATTCTATTAAATAAAACCAATGATATAAAGCATTATTATAAGTGTTATTTCTAATCACCTTCATGAATGAATAAATGCAAGTCTGCATAAAGCACATTTTAGTTTTTTAATGTAAAAAAAGTTGTCCACAGGAAAAAAAAGAAAAAAATAGATTTCTCCCAAACAGGACAAATGGTTGATATATGGTTTTTCGTTGGAAGGGCTCAACTGTTCAGACTGTGATCATTGATTGGGATAATTCACAACTATGCCCACATCAAATTCCTTTGTCACAATAGAACTGATCATTTTCAAAAGTACAATATGAAAGACAGGTGATTAACATTAACAGCCCATAGTGTAATACCTGCCAGTGTTTAGTCAAATTTGAACTAAAGTAAATTTAGTACCATTGTTAGCCATTGTTACGGTCTCAATTGTGACATCACAGAAGATCATGCCCATTGAGCAATCCCTGCCAGTGTTTAGTCAAATTAGAACTATAGTAAATTTACAGTTTTAGTACACTGTATTAAAGTCTTTCATTTTAAGTTCTTAAATGTAAAGCTGCTAAGGTTGAAGAAGAACTTGGTCAGATTCCACATAACTCTACTGTGTAAAAAATCCAACATCAGTTTGCTTGTTGTTTTTGGTCTCTTGAAGGTAACTTTACTGAATGTTGCCCCAACTTATTTGCACTTACAGTAGACTTTAAGTAGGTACACTTCAGTTAGGGTAATGTTCAGAAATACATTGCAGGAATTAAATTAAACATTAAAAAGTTGCAGGACACTGAACTGGATCTGCACCATGACTGCCCCAAACAGATCACTTATTAAGAATACAAAATAGTTCTCTTGTTTAAAGTAATCCCAGTCTGTTTTACTCTCTTAAATTAGAAAAAGATAGAACACTTGAATGTCTTCAGTTGCTTGAGTCACTTAAAACTACCCCAACAAATAGCACTTACAAAAATAACAGTAAGACATGTCAGTGCCATTGTTAGGGTCTCAATTGTGACATCACAGAAAATCATGTTCTTGAGTTCAGCTTGAATAGAACAAATGTAAATGTAATAATGACAAACCTGACTCAGCTCAAAACATCTTGCTCAGTCCTACAGTCCTTCATTCTGAGGAACATAAATTAGGTGTTCTTCTTATAACTGTTCAGACTGTGATCATTGATTGGGATAATTCACAGCTCCGCCCACATCAAATTCCTTTGTCACAATAGAACTGATCATTTTCAAAAGTACAATATGAAAGACAGGTGATTAACATTAACAGCCCATAGTGCAATACCTGCCAGTGTTTAGTCAAATTAGAACTATAGTAAATTTACAGTTTTAGTACACTGTAATAAAGTCTTTCATTTTAAGTTCCTAAATGTAAAGCTGCTAAGGTTGAAGAAGAACCTGGTCAGATTCCACATAACTCTACTGTGTAAAAAATCCAACATTAGTTTGCTTGTTGTTTTTGGTCTCTTGAAGGTAACTTTACTGAATGTTGCCCCAACTTATTTGCACTTACAGTAGACTTTAAGTAGGTACACTTCAGTTAGGGTAATGTTCAGAAATACATTGCAGGAATTAAATTAAACATTAAAAAGTTGCAGGACACTAAACTGGATCTGCACAGATGACACTGCCCCAAACAAGAGAACTTATTAAGAATAGAAAATAGTGCTCTTGTTTAAAGTAATCCCAGTCTGTTTTACTCTCTTAAATTAGAAAAAGATAGAACACTTGAATGTCTTCAGTTGCTTGAGTCACTTAAAACTACCCCAACAAATAGCACTTACAAAAATAACAGTAAGCCATGTCAGAGCCATTGTTAGGGTCTCAATTGTGACATCACAGAAGATCATGTTCTTGAGTTCAGCTTGAATAGAACAAATGGAAATGTAATAATGACAAACCTGACTCAGCTCAAAACATCTTGCTCAGTCCTACAGTCCTTCATTCTGAGGAACATAAATCAGGTGCTCTTCTTATAACTGTTCAGACTGTGATCATTGATTGGGATAATTCACAGCTCCGCCCACATCAAATTCCTTTGTCACAATAGAACTGATTATTTTCAAAAGTACCATATGAAAGACAGGTGATTAACAGTAACAGCCCATAGTGTAATACCTGCCAGTGTTTAGTCAAATTAGAACTATAGTAAATTTACAGTTTTAGTACACTGTAATGAAGTCTTTCATTTTAAGTTCTTAAATGTAAAGCTGCTAAGGTTGAAGAAGAACTTGGTCAGATTCCACATAACTCTACTGTGTAAAAAATCCAACATCAGTTTGCTTGTTGTTTTTGGTCTCTTGAAGGTAACTGAATGTTGCCCCAACTTATTTGCACTTACAGTAGACTTTAAGTAGGTACACTTCATAAATACATTGCAGGAATTAAATTAAACATTAAAAAGTTGCAGGACACTAAACAGGATCTGCACAGATGAGACTGCCCCAAACAAGAGCACTTATTAAGAATACAAAATAGTGCTCTTGTTTAAAGTAATCCCAGTCTGTTTTACTCTCTTAAATTAGAAAAAGATAGAACACTTGAATGTCTTCAGTTGCTTGAGTCACTTAAAACTACCCCAACAAATAGCACTTACAAAAATAACAGGAAGACATGTCAGAGCCATTGTTAGGGTCTCAATTGTGACATCACAGAAGATCATGTTCTTGAGTTCAGCTTGAATAGAACAAATGGAAATGTAATAATTACAAACCTGACTCAGCTCAAAACAACTTGCTCAGTCCTTCATTCTGAGGAACATAAATCAGGTGCTCTTCTTATAACTGTTCAGACTGTGATCGATGATTGGGATAATTCACAGCTCCGCCCACATCAAATTCCTTTGTCACAATAGAACTGATCATTTTCAAAAGTACCATACGAAAGACAGGTGATTAACAGTAACAGCCCATAGTGTAATACCTGCCAGTGTTTAGTCAAATTAGAACTATAGTAAATTTACAGTTTTAGTACACTGTAATAAAGTCTTTCATTTTAAGTTCCTAAATGTAAAGCTGCTAAGGTTGAAGAAGAACCTGGTCAGATTCCACATAACTCTACTGTGTAAAAAATCCAACATCAGTTTGCTTGTTGTTTTTGGTCTCTTGAAGGTAACTTTACTGAATGTTGCCCCAACTTATTTGCACTTACAGTAGACTTTAAGTAGGTACACTTCAGTTAGGGTAATGTTCAGAAATACATTGCAGGAATTAAATTAAACATTAAAAAGTTGCAGGACACTAAACTGGATCTGCACAGATGACACTGCCCCAAACAAGAGCACTTATTAAGAATACAAAATAGTGCTCTTGTTTAAAGTAATCCCAGTCTGTTTTACTCTCTTAAATTAGAAAAAGATAGAACACTTGAATGTCTTCAGTTGCTTGAGTCACTTAAAACTACCCCAACAAATAGCACTTACAAAAATAACAGTAAGCCATGTCAGAGCCATTGTTAGGGTCTCAATTGTGACATCACAGAAGATCATGTTCTTGAGTTCAGCTTGAATAGAACAAATGGAAATGTAATAATTACAAACCTGACTCAGCTCAAAACAACTTGCTCAGTCCTTCATTCTGAGGAACATAAATCAGGTGCTCTTCTTATAACTGTTCAGACTGTGATCGATGATTGGGATAATTCACAGCTCCGCCCACATCAAATTCCTTTGTCACAATAGAACTGATCATTTTCAAAAGTACCATACGAAAGACAGGTGATTAACAGTAACAGCCCATAGTGTAATACCTGCCAGTGTTTAGTCAAATTAGAACTATAGTAAATTTACAGTTTTAGTACACTGTAATAAAGTCTTTCATTTTAAGTTCCTAAATGTAAAGCTGCTAAGGTTGAAGAAGAACCTGGTCAGATTCCACATAACTCTACTGTGTAAAAAATCCAACATCAGTTTGCTTGTTGTTTTTGGTCTCTTGAAGGTAACTTTACTGAATGTTGCCCCAACTTATTTGCACTTACAGTAGACTTTAAGTAGGTACACTTCAGTTAGGGTAATGTTCAGAAATACATTGCAGGAATTAAATTAAACATTAAAAAGTTGCAGGACACTAAACTGGATCTGCACAGATGACACTGCCCCAAACAAGAGCACTTATTAAGAATACAAAATAGTGCTCTTGTTTAAAGTAATCCCAGTCTGTTTTACTCTCTTAAATTAGAAAAAGATAGAACACTTGAATGTCTTCAGTTGCTTGAGTCACTTAAAACTACCCCAACAAATAGCACTTACAAAAATAACAGTAAGACATGTCAGAGCCATTGTTAGGGTCTCAATTGTGACATCACAGAAGATCATGTTCTTGAGTTCAGCTTGAATAGAACAAATGGAAATGTAATAATGACAAACCTGACTCAGCTCAAAACATCTTGCTCAGTCCTACAGTCCTTCATTCTGAGGAACATAAACCAGGTGCTCTTCTTATAACTGTTCAGACTGTGATCATTGATTGGGATAATTCACAGCTCCGCCCACATCAAATTCCTTTGTCACAATAGAACTGATCATTTTCAAAAGTACCATATGAAAGACAGGTGATTAACAGTAACAGCCCATAGTGTAATACCTGCCAGTGTTTAGTCAAATTAGAACTATAGTAAATTTACAGTTTTAGTACCATTGTTAGCCATTGTTAGGCTCTCAATTGTGACATCACAGAAGATCATGCCAATTGTGCAATACCTGCCAGTGTTTAGTCAAATTAGAACTATAGTAAATTTAGAATTTTAGTACACTGTAATGAAGTCTTTCATTTTAAGTTCTTAAATGTAAAGCTGCTAAGGTTGAAGAAGAACTTGGTCAGATTCCACATAACTTTACTGTGTAAAAAAATCCAACATCAGTTTGCTTGTTGTTTTTGGTCTCTTGAAGGTAACTGAATGTTGCCCCAACTTATTTGCACTTACAGTAGACTTTAAGTAGGTACACTTCATAAATACATCGCAGGAATTAAATTAAACATTAAAAAGTTGCAGGACACTAAACTGGATCTGCACAGATGAGACTGCCCCAAACAAGAGCACTTATTAAGAATACAAAATAGTGCTCTTGTTTAAAGTAATCCCAGTCTGTTTTACTCTCTTAAATTAGAAAAAGATAGAACACTTGAATGTCTTCAGTTGCTTGAGTCACTTAAAACTACCCCAACAAATAGCACTTACAAAAATAACAGGAAGACATGTCAGAGCCATTGTTAGGGTCTCAATTGTGACATCACAGAAGATCATGTTCTTGAGTTCAGCTTGAATAGAACAAATGGAAATGTAATAATGACAAACCTGACTCAGCTCAAAACATCTTGCTCAGTCCTACAGTCCTTCATTCTGAGGAACATTAATCAGGTGCTCTTCTTATAACTGTTCAGACTGTGATCGATGATTGGGATAATTCACAGCTCCGCCCACATCAAATTCCTTTGTCACAATAGAACTGATCATTTTCAAAAGTACCATACGAAAGACAGGTGATTAACAGTAACAGCCCATAGTGTAATACCTGCCAGTGTTTAGTCAAATTAGAACTATAGTAAATTTACAGTTTTAGTACCATTGTTAGCCATTGTTAGGCTCTCAATTGTGACATCACAGAAGATCATGCCAATTGTGCAATACCTGCCAGTGTTTAGTCAAATTAGAACTATAGTAAATTTACAGTTTTAGTACACTGTAATAAAGTCTTTCATTTTAAGTTCTTAAATGTAAAGCTGCTAAGGTTGAAGAAGAACCTGGTCAGATTCCACATAACTCTACTGTGTAAAAAATCCAACATCATACTGAATGTTGCCCCAACTTATTTGCACTTACAGTAGACTTTAAGTAGGTACACTTCAGTTAGGGTAATGTTCAGAAATACATTGCAGGAATTAAATTAAACATTAAAAAGTTGCAGGACACTAAACAGGATCTGCACAGATGAGACTGCACCAAACAAGAGCACTTATTAAGAATACAAAATAGTGCTCTTGTTTAAAGTAATCCCAGTCTGTTTTACTCTCTTAAATTAGAAAAAGATAGAACACTTGAATGTCTTCAGTTGCTTGAGTCACTTAAAACTACCCCAACAAATAGCACTTACAAAAATAACAGTAAGACATGTCAGAGCCATTGTTAGGGTCTCAATTGTGACATCACAGAAGATCATGTTCTTGAGTTCAGCTTGAATAGAACAAATGTAAATGTAATAATGACAAACCTGACTCAGCTCAAAACATCTTGCTCAGTCCTACAGTCCTTCATTCTGAGGAACATAAATCAGGTGCTCTTCTTATAACTGTTCAGACTGTGATCATTGATTGGGATAATTCACAGCTCCGCCCACATCAAATTCCTTTGTCACAATAGAACTGATCATTTTCAAAAGTACCATACGAAAGACAGGTGATTAACAGTAACAGCCCATAGTGTAATACCTGCCAGTGTTTAGTCAAATTAGAACTATAGTAAATTTACAGTTTTAGTACACTGTAATAAAGTCTTTCATTTTAAGTTCCTAAATGTAAAGCTGCTAAGGTTGAAGAATAACTTGTTCAGATTCCACATAACTCTACTGTGTAAAAAATCCAACATCAGTTTGCTTGTTGTTTTTGGTCTCTTGAAGGTAACTTTACTGAAAGTTGCCCCAACTTATTTGCACTTACAGTAGACTTTAAGTAGGTACACTTCAGTTAGGGTAATGTTCAGAAATACATTCAGACTGTGATCATTGATTGGGATAATTCACAGCTCCGCCCACATCAAATTCCTTTGTCACAATAGAACTGATTATTTTCAAAAGTACCATATGAAAGACAGGTGATTAACAGTAACAGCCCATAGTGTAATACCTGCCAGTGTTTAGTCAAATTAGAACTATAGTAAATTTAGAATTTTAGTACACTGTAATAAAGTCTTTCATTTTAAGTTCTTAAATGTAAAGCTGCTAAGGTTGAAGAAGAACCTGGTCAGATTCCACATAACTCTACTGTGTAAAAAATCCAACATCAGTTTGCTTGTTGTTTTTGGTCTCTTGAAGGTAACTGAATGTTGCCCCAACTTATTTGCACTTACAGTAGACTTTAAGTAGGTACACTTCATAAATACATTGCAGGAATTAAATTAAACATTAAAAAGTTGCAGGACACTAAACTGGATCTGCACAGATGAGACTGCCCCAAACAAGAGCACTTATTAAGAATACAAAATAGTGCTCTTGTTTAAAGTAATCCCAGTCTGTTTTACTCTCTTAAATTAGAAAAAGATAGAACACTTGAATGTCTTCAGTTGCTTGAGTCACTTAAAACTACCACAACAAATAGCACTTACAAAAATAACAGAAAGACATGTCAGAGCCATTGTTAGGGTCTCAATTGTGACATCACAGAAGATCATGTTCTTGAGTTCAGCTTGAATAGAACAAATGGAAATGTAATAATGACAAACCTGACTCAGCCCAAAACATCTTGCTCAGTCCTACAGTCCTTCATTCTGAGGAACATAAATCAGGTGCTCTTCTTATAACTGTTCAGACTGTGATCATTGATTGGGATAATTCACAGCTCCGCCCACATCAAATTCCTTTGTCACAATAGAACTGATCATTTTCTATTGATCAGTTTTTATTTCATAAGTACCATATGAAAGACAGGTGATTAACAGTAACAGCCCATAGTGTAATACCTGCCAGAGTTTAGTCAAATTAGAACTTTAGTAAATTTAAAATTTTATTACCATTGTTAGCCATTGTTAGGCTCTCAATTGTGACATCACAGAAGATTATGCCCATTGAGCAATAACTGCCAGTGTTTCGTCAAATTAGAACTATAGTAAATTTACAGTTTTAGTACACTGTAATGAAGTCTTTCATTTTAAGTTCTTAAATGTAAAGCTGCTAAGGTTGAAGAAGAACTTGGTCAGATTCCACATAACTCTACTGTGTAAAAAAATCCAACATCAGTTTGCTTGTTGTTTTTGGTCTCTTGAAGGTAACTTTACTGAATTTTGCCCCAACTTATTTGCACTTACAGTAGACTTTAAGTAGGTACACTTCAGTTAGGGTAATGTTCAGAAATACATTGCAGGAATTAAATTAAACATTAAAAAGTTGCAGGACACTAAACTGGATCTGCACAGATGAGACTGCCCCAAACAAGAGCACTTATTAAGAATACAAAATAGTGCTCTTGTTTAAAGTAATCCCAGTCTGTTTTACTCTCTTAAATTAGAAAAAGATAGAACACTTGAATGTCTTCAGTTGCTTTAGTCACTTAAAACTACCCCAACAAATAGCACTTACAAAAATAACAGTAAGCCATGTCAGAGCCATTGTTAGGGTCTCAATTGTGACATCACAGAAGATCATGTTCTTGAGTTCAGCTTGAATAGAACAAATGGAAATGTAATAATGACATACCTGACTCAGCTCAAAACATCTTGCTCAGTCCTACAGTCCTTCATTCTGAGGAACATAAATCAGGTGCTCTTCTTATAACTGTTCAGACTGTGATCATTGATTGGGATAATTCACAGCTCCGCCCACATCAAATTCCTTTGTCACAATAGAACTGATCATTTTTAAAAGTACCATATGAAAGACAGGTGATTAACAGTAACAGCCCATAGTGTAATACCTGCCAGTGTTTAGTCAAATTAGAACTATAGTAAATTTACAGTTTTAGTACCATTGTTAGCCATTGTTAGGCTCTTAATTGTGACATCACAGAAGATCATGCCAATTGTGCAATACCTGCCAGTGTTTAGTCAAATTAGAACTATAGTAAATTTACAGTTTTAGTACACTGTAATAAAGTCTTTCATTTTAAGTTCTTAAATGTAAAGCTGCTAAGGTTGAAGAAGAACTTGGTCAGATTCCACATAACTCTACTGTGTAAAAAATCCAACATCAGTTTGCTTGTTGTTTTTGGTCTCTTGAAGGTAACTGAATGTTGCCCCAACTTATTTGCACTTACAGTAGACTTTAAGTAGATACACTTCATAAATACATTGCAGGAATTAAATTAAACATTAAAAAGTTGCAGGACACTAAACTGGATCTGCACAGATGAGACAGCCTCAAACAAGAGCACTTATTAAGAATACAAAATAGTGCTCTTGTTTAAAGTAATCCCAGTCTGTTTTACTCTCTTAAATTAGAAAAAGATAGAACACTTGAATGTCTTCAGTTGCTTGAGTCACTTAAAACTACCACAACAAATAGCACTTACAAAAATAACAGAAAGACATGTCAGAGCCATTGTTAGGGTCTCAATTGTGACATCACAGAAGATCATGTTCTTGAGTTCAGCTTGAATAGAACAAATGGAAATGTAATAATGACAAACCTGACTCAGCCCAAAACATCTTGCTCAGTCCTACAGTCCTTCATTCTGAGGAACATAAATCAGGTGCTCTTCTTATAACTGTTCAGACTGTGATCATTGATTGGGATAATTCACAGCTCCGCCCACATCAAATTCCTTTGTCACAATAGAACTGATCATTTTCAAGTACCATATGAAAGACAGGTGATTAACAGTAACAGCCCATAGTGTAATACCTGCCAGTGTTTAGTCAAATTAAAACTATAGTAAATTTACAGTTTTAGTACACTGTAATAAAGTCTTTCATTTTAAGTTCTTAAATGTAAAGCTGCTGAGGTTGAAGAAGAACTTGGTCAGATTCCACATAACTCTACTGTGTAAAAAATCCAACATCAGTTTGCTTGTTGTTTTTGGTCTCTTGAAGGTAACATTACTGAATTTTGCCCCAACTTATTTGCACTTACAGTAGACTTTAAGTAGGTACACTTCAGTTAGGGTAATGTTCAGAAATACATTGCAGGAATAAATTAAACATTAAAAAGTTGCAGGACACTAAACAGGATTTGCACAGATGAGACTGCCCCAAACAAGAGCACTCATTAAGAATACAAAATAGTGCTCTTGTTTAAAGTAATCCCAGTCTGTTTTACTCTCTTAAATTAGAAAAAGATAGAACACTTGAATGTCTTCAGTTGCTTGAGTCACTTAAAACTACCCCAACAAATAGCACTTACAAAAATAACAGTAAGACATGTCAGAGCCATTGTTAGGGTCTCAATTGTGACATCACAGAAGATCATGTTCTTGAGTTCAGCTTGAATAGAACAAATGGAAATGTAATAATGACAAACCTGACTCAGCTCAAAACATCTTGCTCAGTCCTACAGTCCTTCATTCTGAGGAACATAAATCAGGTGCTCTTCTTATAACTGTTCAGACTGTGATCATTGATTGGGATAATTCACAGCTCCGCCCACATCAAATTCCTTTGTCACAATAGAACTGATCATTTTCAAAAGTACCATACGAAAGACAGGTGATTAACAGTAACAGCCCATAGTGTAATACCTGCCAGTGTTTAGTCAAATTAGAACTATAGTAAATTTACAGTTTTAGTACACTGTAATGAAGTCTTTCATTTTAAGTTCTTAAATGTAAAGCTGCTAAGGTTAAAGAAGAACTTGGTCAGATTCCACATAACTCTACTGTGTAAAAAATCCAACATCAGTTTGCTTGTTGTTTTTGGTCTCTTGAAGGTAACTGAATGTTGCCCCAACTTATTTGCACTTACAGTAGACTTTAAGTAGGTACACTTCATAAATACATTGCAGGAATTAAATTAAACATTAAAAAGTTGCAGGACACTAAACAGGATCTGCACAGATGAGACTGCCCCAAACAAGAGCACTTATTAAGAATACAAAATAGTGCTCTTGTTTAAAGTAATCCCAGTCTGTTTTACTCTCTTAAATTAGAAAAAGATAGAACACTTGAATGTCTTCAGTTGCTTGAGTCACTTAAAACTACCACAACAAATAGCACTTACAAAAATAACAGAAAGACATGTCAGAGCCATTGTTAGGGTCTCAATTGTGACATCACAGAAGATCATGTTCTTGAGTTCAGCTTGAATAGAACAAATGGAAATGTAATAATGACAAACCTGACTCAGCCCAAAACATCTTGCTCAGTCCTACAGTCCTTCATTCTGAGGAACATAAATCAGGTGCTCTTCTTATAACTGTTCAGACTGTGATCATTGATTGGGATAATTCACAGCTCCGCCCACATCAAATTCCTTTGTCACAATAGAACTGATCATTTTCAAGTACCATATGAAAGACAGGTGATTAACAGTAACAGCCCATAGTGTAATACCTGCCAGTGTTTAGTCAAATTAAAACTATAGTAAATTTACAGTTTTAGTACACTGTAATAAAGTCTTTCATTTTAAGTTCTTAAATGTAAAGCTGCTGAGGTTGAAGAAGAACTTGGTCACATTCCACATAACTCTACTGTGTAAAAAATCCAACATCAGTTTGCTTGTTGTTTTTGGTCTCTTGAAGGTAACTTTACTGAATTTTGCCCCAACTTATTTGCACTTACAGTAGACTTTAAGTAGGTACACTTCAGTTAGGGTAATGTTCAGAAATACATTGCAGGAATAAATTAAACATTAAAAAGTTGCAGGACACTAAACAGGATTTGCACAGATGAGACTGCCCCAAACAAGAGCACTCATTAAGAATACAAAATAGTGCTCTTGTTTAAAGTAATCCCAGTCTGTTTTACTCTCTTAAATTAGAAAAAGATAGAACACTTGAATGTCTTCAGTTGCTTGAGTCACTTAAAACTACCCCAACAAATAGCACTTACAAAAATAACAGTAAGACATGTCAGAGCCATTGTTAGGGTCTCAATTGTGACATCACAGAAGATCATGTTCTTGAGTTCAGCTTGAATAGAACAAATGGAAATGTAATAATTACAAACCTGACTCAGCTCAAAACAACTTGCTCAGTCCTTCATTCTGAGGAACATAAATCAGGTGCTCTTCTTATAACTGTTCAGACTGTGATCGATGATTGGGATAATTCACAGCTCCGCCCACATCAAATTCCTTTGTCACAATAGAACTGATCATTTTCAAAAGTACCATACGAAAGACAGGTGATTAACAGTAAAAGCCCATAGTGTAATACCTGCAAGTGTTTAGTCAAATTAGAACTATAGTAAATTTACAGTTTTAGTACACTGTAATGAAGTCTTTCATTTTAAGTTCTTAAATGTAAAGCTGCTAAGGTTGAAGAAGAACTTGGTCAGATTCCACATAACTCTACTGTGTAAAAAATCCAACATCAGTTTGCTTGTTGTTTTTGGTCTCTTGAAGGTAACTGAATGTTGCCCCAACTTATTTGCACTTACAGTAGACTTTAAGTAGGTACACTTCAGTTAGGGTAATGTTCAGAAATACATTGCAGGAATAAATTAAACATTAAAAAGTTGCAGGACACTAAACTGGATCTGCACAGATGACACTGCCCCAAACAAGAGCACTTATTAAAAATACAAAATAGTGCTCTTGTTTAAAGTAATCCCAGTCTGTTTTACTCTCTTAAATTAGAAAAAGATAGAACACTTGAATGTCTTCAGTTGCTTGAGTCACTTAAAACTACCCCAACAAATAGCACTTACAAAAATAACAGTAAGACATGTCAGAGCCATTGTTAGGGTCTCAATTGTGACATCACAGAAGATCATGTTCTTGAGTTCAGCCTGAATAGAACAAATGTAAATGTAATAATGACAAACCTGACTCAGCTCAAAACATCTTGCTCAGTCCTACAGTCCTTCATTCTGAGGAACATAAATCAGGTGCTCTTCTTATAACTGTTTAGACTGTGATCATTGATTGGGATAATTCACAGCTCCGCCCACATCAAATTCCTTTGTCACAATAGAACTGATCATTTTCAAAAGTACCATACGAAAGACAGGTGATTAACAGTAACAGCCCATAGTGTAATACCTGCCAGTGTTTAGTCAAATTAGAACTATAGTAAATTTACAGTTTTAGTACACTGTAATAAAGTCTTTCATTTTAAGTTCTTAAATGTAAAGCTGCTAAGGTTGAAGAATAACTTGTTCAGATTCCACATAACTCTACTGTGTAAAAAATCCAACATCAGTTTGCTTGTTGTTTTTGGTCTCTTGAAGGTAACTTTACTGAATGTTGCCCCAACTTATTTGCACTTACAGTAGACTTTAAGTAGGTACACTTCAGTTAGGGTAATGTTCATAAATACATCGCAGGAATTAAATTAAACATTAAAAAGTTGCAGGACACTAAACTGGATCTGCACAGATGAGACTGCCCCAAACAAGAGCACTTATTAAGAATACAAAATAGTGCTCTTGTTTAAAGTAATCCCAGTCTGTTTTACTCTCTTAAATTAGAAAAAGATAGAACACTTGAATGTCTTCAGTTGCTTGAGTCACTTAAAACTACCCCAACAAATAGCACTTACAAAAATAACAGTAAGACATGTCAGAGCCATTGTTAGGGTCTCAATTGTGACATCACAGAAGATCATGTTCTTGAGTTCAGCTTGAATAGAACAAATGGAAATGTAATAATGACAAACCTGACTCAGCTCAAAACATCTTGCTCAGTCCTACAGTCCTTCATTCTGAGGAACATAAATCAGGTGCTCTTCTTATAACTGTTCAGACTGTGATCATTGATTGGGATAATTCACAGCTCCGCCCACATCAAATTCCTTTGTCACAATAGAACTGATCATTTTCAAAAGTACCATATGAAAGACAGGTGATTAACAGTAACAGCCCATAGTGTAATACCTGCCAGTGTTTAGTCAAATTAGAACTATAGTAAATTTAGAATTTTAGTACACTGTAATGAAGTCTTTCATTTTAAGTTCTTAAATGTAAAGCTGCTAAGGTTGAAGAAGAACCTGGTCAGATTCCACATAACTCTACTGTGTAAAAAATCCAACATCAGTTTTCTTGTTGTTTTTGGTCTCTTGAAGGTAACTGAATGTTGCCCCAACTTATTTGCACTTACAGTAGACTTTAAGTAGGTACACTTCATAAATACATCGCAGGAATTAAATTAAACATTAAAAAGTTGCAGGACACTAAACTGGATCTGCACAGATGAGACTGCCCCAAACAAGAGCACTTATTAAGAATACAAAATAGTGCTCTTGTTTAAAGTAATCCCAGTCTGTTTTACTCTCTTAAATTAGAAAAAGATAGAACACTTGAATGTCTTCAGTTGCTTGAGTCACTTAAAACTACCCCAACAAATAGCACTTACAAAAATAACAGTAAGACATGTCAGAGCCATTGTTAGGGTCTCAATTGTGACATCACAGAAGATCATGTTCTTGAGTTCAGCCTGAATAGAACAAATGTAAATGTAATAATGACAAACCTGACTCAGCTCAAAACATCTTGCTCAGTCCTACAGTCCTTCATTCTGAGGAACATAAATCAGGTGCTCTTCTTATAACTGTTTAGACTGTGATCATTGATTGGGATAATTCACAGCTCCGCCCACATCAAATTCCTTTGTCACAATAGAACTGATCATTTTCAAAAGTACCATACGAAAGACAGGTGATTAACAGTAACAGCCCATAGTGTAATACCTGCCAGTGTTTAGTCAAATTAGAACTATAGTAAATTTACAGTTTTAGTACACTGTAATAAAGTCTTTCATTTTAAGTTCTTAAATGTAAAGCTGCTCAGGTTGAAGAAGAACTTGGTCACATTCCACATAACTCTACTGTGTAAAAAATCCAACATCAGTTTGCTTGTTGTTTTTGGTCTCTTGAAGGTAACTGAATGTTGCCCCAACTTATTTGCACTTACAGTAGACTTTAAGTAGGTACACTTCATAAATACATCGCAGGAATTAAATTAAACATTAAAAAGTTGCAGGACACTAAACTGGATCTGCACAGATGAGACTGCCCCAAACAAGAGCACTTATTAAGAATACAAAATAGTGCTCTTGTTTAAAGTAATCCCAGTCTGTTTTACTCTCTTAAATTAGAAAAAGATAGAACACTTGAATGTCTTCAGTTGCTTGAGTCACTTAAAACTACCCCAACAAATAGCACTTACAAAAATAACAGTAAGACATGTCAGAGCCATTGTTAGGGTCTCAATTGTGACATCACAGAAGATCATGTTCTTGAGTTCAGCTTGAATAGAACAAATGGAAATGTAATAATGACATACCTGACTCAGCTCAAAACATCTTGCTCAGTCCTACAGTCCTTCATTCTGAGGAACATAAATCAGGTGCTCTTCTTATAACTGTTCAGACTGTGATCATTGATTGGGATAATTCACAGCTCCGCCCACATCAAATTCCTTTGTCACAATAGAACTGATCATTTTACCATATGAAAGACAGGTGATTAAAAGTAACAGCCCATAGTGTAATACCTGCCAGTGTTTAGTCAAATTAGAACTATAGTAAATTTACAGTTTTAGTACACTGTAATAAAGTCTTTCATTTTAAGTTCTTAAATGTAAAGCTGCTGAGGTTGAAGAAGAACTTGGTCACATTCCACATAACTCTACTGTGTAAAAAATCCAACATCAGTTTGCTTGTTGTTTTTGGTCTCTTGAAGGTAACTGAATGTTGCCCCAACTTATTTGCACTTACAGTAGACTTTAAGTAGGTACACTTCAGTTAGGGTAATGTTCATAAATACATCGCAGGAATTAAATTAAACATTAAAAAGTTGCAGGACACTAAACTGGATCTGCACAGATGAGACTGCCCCAAACAAGAGCACTTATTAAGAATACAAAATAGTGCTCTTGTTTAAAGTAATCCCAGTCTGTTTTACTCTCTTAAATTAGAAAAAGATAGAACACTTGAATGTCTTCAGTTGCTTGAGTCACTTAAAACTACCCCAACAAATAGCACTTACAAAAATAACAGTAAGACATGTCAGAGCCATTGTTAGGGTCTCAATTGTGACATCACAGAAGATCATGTTCTTGAGTTCAGCTTGAATAGAACAAATGGAAATGTAATAATGACATACCTGACTCAGCTCAAAACATCTTGCTCAGTCCTACAGTCCTTCATTCTGAGGAACATAAATCAGGTGCTCTTCTTATAACTGTTCAGACTGTGATCATTGATTGGGATAATTCACAGCTCCGCCCACATCAAATTCCTTTGTCACAATAGAACTGATCATTTTACCATATGAAAGACAGGTGATTAAAAGTAACAGCCCATAGTGTAATACCTGCCAGTGTTTAGTCAAATTAAAACTATAGTAAATTTACAGTTTTAGTAAACTGTAATAAAGTCTTTCATTTTAAGTTCTTAAATGTAAAGCTGCTGAGGTTGAAGAAGAACTTGGTCACATTCCACATAACTCTACTGTGTAAAAAATCCAACATCAGTTTGCTTGTTGTTTTTGGTCTCTTGAAGGTAACTTTACTGAATTTTGCCCCAACTTATTTGCACTTACAGTAGACTTTAAGTAGGTACACTTCATAAATACATTGCAGGAATTAAATTAAACATTAAAAAGTTGCAGGACACTAAACTGGATCTGCACAGATGAGACAGCCTCAAACAAGAGCACTTATTAAGAATAGAAAATAGTGCTCTTGTTTAAAGTAATCCCAGTCTGTTTTACTCTCTTAAATTAGAAAAAGATAGAACACTTGAATGTCTTCAGTTGCTTGAGTCACTTCAAACTACCCCAACAAATAGCACTTACAAAAATAACAGGAAGACATGTCAGAGCCATTGTTAGGGTCTCAATTGTGACATCACAGAAGATCATGTTCTTGAGTTCAGCTTGAATAGAACAAATGGAAATGTAATCATTACAAACCTGACTCAGCTCAAAACAACTTGCTCAGTCCTTCATTCTGAGGAACATAAATCAGGTGCTCTTCTTATAACTGTTCAGACTGTGATCGATGATTGGGATAATTCACAGCTCCGCCCACATCAAATTCCTTTGTCACAATAGAACTGATCATTTTCAAAAGTACCATACGAAAGACAGGTGATTAACAGTAACAGCCCATAGTGTAATACCTGCAAGTGTTTAGTCAAATTAGAACTATAGTAAATTTACAGTTTTAGTACACTGTAATGAAGTCTTTCATTTTAAGTTCTTAAATGTAAAGCTGCTAAGGTTGAAGAAGAACTTGGTCAGATTCCACATAACTCTACTGTGTAAAAAATCCAACATCAGTTTGCTTGTTGTTTTTGGTCTCTTGAAGGTAACTGAATGTTGCCCCAACTTATTTGCACTTACAGTAGACTTTAAGTAGGTACACTTCAGTTAGGGTAATGTTCAGAAATACATTGCAGGAATAAATTAAACATTAAAAAGTTGCAGGACACTAAACTGGATCTGCACAGATGACACTGCCCCAAACAAGAGCACTTATTAAGAATACAAAATAGTGCTCTTGTTTAAAGTAATCCCAGTCTGTTTTACTCTCTTAAATTAGAAAAAGATAGAACACTTGAATGTCTTCAGTTGCTTGAGTCACTTAAAACTACCCCAACAAATAGCACTTACAAAAATAACAGTAAGACATGTCAGAGCCATTGTTAGGGTCTCAATTGTGACATCACAGAAGATCATGTTCTTGAGTTCAGCTTGAATAGAACAAATGGAAATGTAATAATGACAAACCTGACTCAGCTCAAAACATCTTGCTCAGTCCTACAGTCCTTCATTCTGAGGAACATAAATCAGGTGCTCTTCTTATAACTGTTTAGACTGTGATCATTGATTGGGATAATTCACAGCTCCGCCCACATCAAATTCCTTTGTCACAATAGAACTGATCATTTTCAAAAGTACCATATGAAAGACAGGTGATTAACAGTAACAGCCCATAGTGTAATACCTGCCAGTGTTTAGTCAAATTAGAACTATAGTAAATTTACAGTTTTAGTACACTGTAATAAAGTCTTTCATTTTAAGTTCTTAAATGTAAAGCTGCTGAGGTTGAAGAAGAACTTGGTCACATTCCACATAACTCTACTGTGTAAAAAATCCAACATCAGTTTGCTTGTTGTTTTTGGTCTCTTGAAGGTAACTTTACTGAATTTTGCCCCAACTTATTTGCACTTACAGTAGACTTTAAGTAGGTACACTTCATAAATACATTGCAGGAATTAAATTAAACATTAAAAAGTTGCAGGACACTAAACTGGATCTGCACAGATGACACTGCCCCAAACAAGAGCACTTATTAAAAATACAAAATAGTGCTCTTGTTTAAAGTAATCCCAGTCTGTTTTACTCTCTTAAATTAGAAAAAGATAGAACACTTGAATGTCTTCAGTTGCTTGAGTCACTTAAAACTACCCCAACAAATAGCACTTACAAAAATAACAGTAAGACATGTCAGAGCCATTGTTAGGGTCTCAATTGTGACATCACAGAAGATCATGTTCTTGAGTTCAGCTTGAATAGAACAAATGGAAATGTAATAATGACATACCTGACTCAGCTCAAAACATCTTGCTCAGTCCTACAGTCCTTCATTCTGAGGAACATAAATCAGGTGCTCTTCTTATAACTGTTCAGACTGTGATCATTGATTGGGATAATTCACAGCTCCGCCCACATCAAATTCCTTTGTCACAATAGAACTGATCATTTTACCATATGAAAGACAGGTGATTAAAAGTAACAGCCCATAGTGTAATACCTGCCAGTGTTTAGTCAAATTAGAACTATAGTAAATTTACAGTTTTAGTACACTGTAATAAAGTCTTTCATTTTAAGTTCTTAAATGTAAAGCTGCTAAGGTTGAAGAAGAACTTGGTCAGATTCCACATAACTCTACTGTGTAAAAAATCCAACATCAGTTTGCTTGTTGTTTTTGGTCTCTTGAAGGTAACTGAATGTTGCCCCAACTTATTTGCACTTACAGTAGACTTTAAGTAGGTACACTTCAGTTAGGGTAATGTTCAGAAATACATTGCAGGAATAAATTAAACATTAAAAAGTTGCAGGACACTAAACTGGATCTGCACAGATGACACTGCCCCAAACAAGAGCACTTATTAAAAATACAAAATAGTGCTCTTGTTTAAAGTAATCCCAGTCTGTTTTACTCTCTTAAATTAGAAAAAGATAGAACACTTGAATGTCTTCAGTTGCTTGAGTCACTTAAAACTACCCCAACAAATAGCACTTACAAAAATAACAGTAAGACATGTCAGAGCCATTGTTAGGGTCTCAATTGTGACATCACAGAAGATCATGTTCTTGAGTTCAGCTTGAATAGAACAAATGGAAATGTAATAATGACAAACCTGACTCAGCTCAAAACATCTTGCTCAGTCCTACAGTCCTTCATTCTGAGGAACATAAATCAGGTGCTCTTCTTATAACTGTTCAGACTGTGATCATTGATTGGGATAATTCACAGCTCCGCCCACATCAAATTCCTTTGTCACAATAGAACTGATCATTTTCAAAGTACCATATGAAAGACAGGTGATTAACAGTAACAGCCCATAGTGTAATACCTGCCAGTGTTTAGTCAAATTAGAACTATAGTAAATTTACAGTTTTAGTACACTGTAATAAAGTCTTTCATTTTAAGTTCTTAAATGTAAAGCTGCTGAGGTTGAAGAAGAACTTGGTCACATTCCACATAACTCTACTGTGTAAAAAATCCAACATCAGTTTGCTTGTTGTTTTTGGTCTCTTGAAGGTAACTTTACTGAATTTTGCCCCAACTTATTTGCACTTACAGTAGACTTTAAGTAGGTACACTTCATAAATACATTGCAGGAATTAAATTAAACATTAAAAAGTTGCAGGACACTAAACTGGATCTGCACAGATGACACTGCCCCAAACAAGAGCACTTATTAAAAATACAAAATAGTGCTCTTGTTTAAAGTAATCCCAGTCTGTTTTACTCTCTTAAATTAGAAAAAGATAGAACACTTGAATGTCTTCAGTTGCTTGAGTCACTTAAAACTACCCCAACAAATAGCACTTACAAAAATAACAGTAAGACATGTCAGAGCCATTGTTAGGGTCTCAATTGTGACATCACAGAAGATCATGTTCTTGAGTTCAGCTTGAATAGAACAAATGGAAATGTAATAATGACATACCTGACTCAGCTCAAAACATCTTGCTCAGTCCTACAGTCCTTCATTCTGAGGAACATAAATCAGGTGCTCTTCTTATAACTGTTCAGACTGTGATCATTGATTGGGATAATTCACAGCTCCGCCCACATCAAATTCCTTTGTCACAATAGAACTGATCATTTTACCATATGAAAGACAGGTGATTAAAAGTAACAGCCCATAGTGTAATACCTGCCAGTGTTTAGTCAAATTAGAACTATAGTAAATTTACAGTTTTAGTACACTGTAATAAAGTCTTTCATTTTAAGTTCTTAAATGTAAAGCTGCTAAGGTTGAAGAAGAACTTGGTCAGATTCCACATAACTCTACTGTGTAAAAAATCCAACATCAGTTTGCTTGTTGTTTTTGGTCTCTTGAAGGTAACTGAATGTTGCCCCAACTTATTTGCACTTACAGTAGACTTTAAGTAGGTACACTTCAGTTAGGGTAATGTTCAGAAATACATTGCAGGAATAAATTAAACATTAAAAAGTTGCAGGACACTAAACTGGATCTGCACAGATGACACTGCCCCAAACAAGAGCACTTATTAAAAATACAAAATAGTGCTCTTGTTTAAAGTAATCCCAGTCTGTTTTACTCTCTTAAATTAGAAAAAGATAGAACACTTGAATGTCTTCAGTTGCTTGAGTCACTTAAAACTACCCCAACAAATAGCACTTACAAAAATAACAGTAAGACATGTCAGAGCCATTGTTAGGGTCTCAATTGTGACATCACAGAAGATCATGTTCTTGAGTTCAGCTTGAATAGAACAAATGGAAATGTAATAATGACAAACCTGACTCAGCTCAAAACATCTTGCTCAGTCCTACAGTCCTTCATTCTGAGGAACATAAATCAGGTGCTCTTCTTATAACTGTTCAGACTGTGATCATTGATTGGGATAATTCACAGCTCCGCCCACATCAAATTCCTTTGTCACAATAGAACTGATCATTTTCAAAGTACCATATGAAAGACAGGTGATTAACAGTAACAGCCCATAGTGTAATACCTGCCAGTGTTTAGTCAAATTAGAACTATAGTAAATTTACAGTTTTAGTACACTGTAATAAAGTCTTTCATTTTAAGTTCTTAAATGTAAAGCTGCTGAGGTTGAAGAAGAACTTGGTCACATTCCACATAACTCTACTGTGTAAAAAATCCAACATCAGTTTGCTTGTTGTTTTTGGTCTCTTGAAGGTAACTTTACTGAATTTTGCCCCAACTTATTTGCACTTACAGTAGACTTTAAGTAGGTACACTTCATAAATACATTGCAGGAATTAAATTAAACATTAAAAAGTTGCAGGACACTAAACTGGATCTGCACAGATGACACTGCCCCAAACAAGAGCACTTATTAAAAATACAAAATAGTGCTCTTGTTTAAAGTAATCCCAGTCTGTTTTACTCTCTTAAATTAGAAAAAGATAGAACACTTGAATGTCTTCAGTTGCTTGAGTCACTTAAAACTACCCCAACAAATAGCACTTACAAAAATAACAGTAAGACATGTCAGAGCCATTGTTAGGGTCTCAATTGTGACATCACAGAAGATCATGTTCTTGAGTTCAGCTTGAATAGAACAAATGGAAATGTAATAATGACATACCTGACTCAGCTCAAAACATCTTGCTCAGTCCTACAGTCCTTCATTCTGAGGAACATAAATCAGGTGCTCTTCTTATAACTGTTCAGACTGTGATCATTGATTGGGATAATTCACAGCTCCGCCCACATCAAATTCCTTTGTCACAATAGAACTGATCATTTTACCATATGAAAGACAGGTGATTAAAAGTAACAGCCCATAGTGTAATACCTGCCAGTGTTTAGTCAAATTAGAACTATAGTAAATTTACAGTTTTAGTACACTGTAATAAAGTCTTTCATTTTAAGTTCTTAAATGTAAAGCTGCTAAGGTTGAAGAAGAACTTGGTCAGATTCCACATAACTCTACTGTGTAAAAAATCCAACATCAGTTTGCTTGTTGTTTTTGGTCTCTTGAAGGTAACTGAATGTTGCCCCAACTTATTTGCACTTACAGTAGACTTTAAGTAGGTACACTTCAGTTAGGGTAATGTTCAGAAATACATTGCAGGAATAAATTAAACATTAAAAAGTTGCAGGACACTAAACTGGATCTGCACAGATGACACTGCCCCAAACAAGAGCACTTATTAAAAATACAAAATAGTGCTCTTGTTTAAAGTAATCCCAGTCTGTTTTACTCTCTTAAATTAGAAAAAGATAGAACACTTGAATGTCTTCAGTTGCTTGAGTCACTTAAAACTACCCCAACAAATAGCACTTACAAAAATAACAGTAAGACATGTCAGAGCCATTGTTAGGGTCTCAATTGTGACATCACAGAAGATCATGTTCTTGAGTTCAGCTTGAATAGAACAAATGGAAATGTAATAATGACAAACCTGACTCAGCTCAAAACATCTTGCTCAGTCCTACAGTCCTTCATTCTGAGGAACATAAATCAGGTGCTCTTCTTATAACTGTTCAGACTGTGATCATTGATTGGGATAATTCACAGCTCCGCCCACATCAAATTCCTTTGTCACAATAGAACTGATCATTTTCAAAAGTACCATATGAAAGACAGGTGATTAACAGTAACAGCCCATAGTGTAATACCTGCCAGTGTTTAGTCAAATTAGAACTATAGTAAATTTAGAATTTTAGTACACTGTAATGAAGTCTTTCATTTTAAGTTCTTAAATGTAAAGCTGCTAAGGTTGAAGAAGAACCTGGTCAGATTCCACATAACTCTACTGTGTAAAAAATCCAACATCAGTTTTCTTGTTGTTTTTGGTCTCTTGAAGGTAACTGAATGTTGCCCCAACTTATTTGCACTTACAGTAGACTTTAAGTAGGTACACTTCATAAATACATCGCAGGAATTAAATTCAACATTAAAAAGTTGCAGGACACTAAACTGTCCTGCAACTGTAAATGTAAATGTAATAATGACAAACCTGACTCAGCTCAAAACATCTTGCTCAGTCCTACAGTCCTTCATTCTGAGGAACATAAATCAGGTGCTCTTCTTATAACTGTTTAGACTGTGATCATTGATTGGGATAATTCACAGCTCCGCCCACATCAAATTCCTTTGTCACAATAGAACTGATCATTTTCAAAAGTACCATACGAAAGACAGGTGATTAACAGTAACAGCCCATAGTGTAATACCTGCCAGTGTTTAGTCAAATTAGAACTATAGTAAATTTACAGTTTTAGTACACTGTAATAAAGTCTTTCATTTTAAGTTCTTAAATGTAAAGCTGCTCAGGTTGAAGAAGAACTTGGTCACATTCCACATAACTCTACTGTGTAAAAAATCCAACATCAGTTTGCTTGTTGTTTTTGGTCTCTTGAAGGTAACTTTACTGAATGTTGCCCCAACTTATTTGCACTTACAGTAGACTTTAAGTAGGTACACTTCATAAATACATTGCAGGAATTAAATTAAACTGGATCTGCACAGATGACACTGCCCCAAACAAGAGCACTTATTAAAAATACAAAATAGTGCTCTTGTTTAAAGTAATCCCAGTCTGTTTTACTCTCTTAAATTAGAAAAAGATAGAACACTTGAATGTCTTCAGTTGCTTGAGTCACTTAAAACTACCCCAACAAATAGCACTTACAAAAATAACAGTAAGACATGTCAGAGCCATTGTTAGGGTCTCAATTGTGACATCACAGAAGATCATGTTCTTGAGTTCAGCTTGAATAGAACAAATGGAAATGTAATAATGACATACCTGACTCAGCTCAAAACATCTTGCTCAGTCCTACAGTCCTTCATTCTGAGGAACATAAATCAGGTGCTCTTCTTATAACTGTTCAGACTGTGATCATTGATTGGGATAATTCACAGCTCCGCCCACATCAAATTCCTTTGTCACAATAGAACTGATCATTTTACCATATGAAAGACAGGTGATTAAAAGTAACAGCCCATAGTGTAATACCTGCCAGTGTTTAGTCAAATTAGAACTATAGTAAATTTACAGTTTTAGTACACTGTAATAAAGTCTTTCATTTTAAGTTCTTAAATGTAAAGCTGCTAAGGTTGAAGAAGAACTTGGTCAGATTCCACATAACTCTACTGTGTAAAAAATCCAACATCAGTTTGCTTGTTGTTTTTGGTCTCTTGAAGGTAACTGAATGTTGCCCCAACTTATTTGCACTTACAGTAGACTTTAAGTAGGTACACTTCAGTTAGGGTAATGTTCAGAAATACATTGCAGGAATAAATTAAACATTAAAAAGTTGCAGGACACTAAACTGGATCTGCACAGATGACACTGCCCCAAACAAGAGCACTTATTAAAAATACAAAATAGTGCTCTTGTTTAAAGTAATCCCAGTCTGTTTTACTCTCTTAAATTAGAAAAAGATAGAACACTTGAATGTCTTCAGTTGCTTGAGTCACTTAAAACTACCCCAACAAATAGCACTTACAAAAATAACAGTAAGACATGTCAGAGCCATTGTTAGGGTCTCAATTGTGACATCACAGAAGATCATGTTCTTGAGTTCAGCTTGAATAGAACAAATGGAAATGTAATAATGACAAACCTGACTCAGCTCAAAACATCTTGCTCAGTCCTACAGTCCTTCATTCTGAGGAACATAAATCAGGTGCTCTTCTTATAACTGTTCAGACTGTGATCATTGATTGGGATAATTCACAGCTCCGCCCACATCAAATTCCTTTGTCACAATAGAACTGATCATTTTCAAAGTACCATATGAAAGACAGGTGATTAACAGTAACAGCCCATAGTGTAATACCTGCCAGTGTTTAGTCAAATTAGAACTATAGTAAATTTACAGTTTTAGTACACTGTAATAAAGTCTTTCATTTTAAGTTCTTAAATGTAAAGCTGCTGAGGTTGAAGAAGAACTTGGTCACATTCCACATAACTCTACTGTGTAAAAAATCCAACATCAGTTTGCTTGTTGTTTTTGGTCTCTTGAAGGTAACTTTACTGAATTTTGCCCCAACTTATTTGCACTTACAGTAGACTTTAAGTAGGTACACTTCATAAATACATTGCAGGAATTAAATTAAACATTAAAAAGTTGCAGGACACTAAACTGGATCTGCACAGATGACACTGCCCCAAACAAGAGCACTTATTAAAAATACAAAATAGTGCTCTTGTTTAAAGTAATCCCAGTCTGTTTTACTCTCTTAAATTAGAAAAAGATAGAACACTTGAATGTCTTCAGTTGCTTGAGTCACTTAAAACTACCCCAACAAATAGCACTTACAAAAATAACAGTAAGACATGTCAGAGCCATTGTTAGGGTCTCAATTGTGACATCACAGAAGATCATGTTCTTGAGTTCAGCTTGAATAGAACAAATGGAAATGTAATAATGACATACCTGACTCAGCTCAAAACATCTTGCTCAGTCCTACAGTCCTTCATTCTGAGGAACATAAATCAGGTGCTCTTCTTATAACTGTTCAGACTGTGATCATTGATTGGGATAATTCACAGCTCCGCCCACATCAAATTCCTTTGTCACAATAGAACTGATCATTTTACCATATGAAAGACAGGTGATTAAAAGTAACAGCCCATAGTGTAATACCTGCCAGTGTTTAGTCAAATTAGAACTATAGTAAATTTACAGTTTTAGTACACTGTAATAAAGTCTTTCATTTTAAGTTCTTAAATGTAAAGCTGCTAAGGTTGAAGAAGAACTTGGTCAGATTCCACATAACTCTACTGTGTAAAAAATCCAACATCAGTTTGCTTGTTGTTTTTGGTCTCTTGAAGGTAACTGAATGTTGCCCCAACTTATTTGCACTTACAGTAGACTTTAAGTAGGTACACTTCAGTTAGGGTAATGTTCAGAAATACATTGCAGGAATAAATTAAACATTAAAAAGTTGCAGGACACTAAACTGGATCTGCACAGATGACACTGCCCCAAACAAGAGCACTTATTAAAAATACAAAATAGTGCTCTTGTTTAAAGTAATCCCAGTCTGTTTTACTCTCTTAAATTAGAAAAAGATAGAACACTTGAATGTCTTCAGTTGCTTGAGTCACTTAAAACTACCCCAACAAATAGCACTTACAAAAATAACAGTAAGACATGTCAGAGCCATTGTTAGGGTCTCAATTGTGACATCACAGAAGATCATGTTCTTGAGTTCAGCTTGAATAGAACAAATGGAAATGTAATAATGACAAACCTGACTCAGCTCAAAACATCTTGCTCAGTCCTACAGTCCTTCATTCTGAGGAACATAAATCAGGTGCTCTTCTTATAACTGTTCAGACTGTGATCATTGATTGGGATAATTCACAGCTCCGCCCACATCAAATTCCTTTGTCACAATAGAACTGATCATTTTCAAAGTACCATATGAAAGACAGGTGATTAACAGTAACAGCCCATAGTGTAATACCTGCCAGTGTTTAGTCAAATTAGAACTATAGTAAATTTACAGTTTTAGTACACTGTAATAAAGTCTTTCATTTTAAGTTCTTAAATGTAAAGCTGCTGAGGTTGAAGAAGAACTTGGTCACATTCCACATAACTCTACTGTGTAAAAAATCCAACATCAGTTTGCTTGTTGTTTTTGGTCTCTTGAAGGTAACTTTACTGAATTTTGCCCCAACTTATTTGCACTTACAGTAGACTTTAAGTAGGTACACTTCATAAATACATTGCAGGAATTAAATTAAACATTAAAAAGTTGCAGGACACTAAACTGGATCTGCACAGATGACACTGCCCCAAACAAGAGCACTTATTAAAAATACAAAATAGTGCTCTTGTTTAAAGTAATCCCAGTCTGTTTTACTCTCTTAAATTAGAAAAAGATAGAACACTTGAATGTCTTCAGTTGCTTGAGTCACTTAAAACTACCCCAACAAATAGCACTTACAAAAATAACAGTAAGACATGTCAGAGCCATTGTTAGGGTCTCAATTGTGACATCACAGAAGATCATGTTCTTGAGTTCAGCTTGAATAGAACAAATGGAAATGTAATAATGACATACCTGACTCAGCTCAAAACATCTTGCTCAGTCCTACAGTCCTTCATTCTGAGGAACATAAATCAGGTGCTCTTCTTATAACTGTTCAGACTGTGATCATTGATTGGGATAATTCACAGCTCCGCCCACATCAAATTCCTTTGTCACAATAGAACTGATCATTTTACCATATGAAAGACAGGTGATTAAAAGTAACAGCCCATAGTGTAATACCTGCCAGTGTTTAGTCAAATTAGAACTATAGTAAATTTACAGTTTTAGTACACTGTAATAAAGTCTTTCATTTTAAGTTCTTAAATGTAAAGCTGCTAAGGTTGAAGAAGAACTTGGTCAGATTCCACATAACTCTACTGTGTAAAAAATCCAACATCAGTTTGCTTGTTGTTTTTGGTCTCTTGAAGGTAACTGAATGTTGCCCCAACTTATTTGCACTTACAGTAGACTTTAAGTAGGTACACTTCAGTTAGGGTAATGTTCAGAAATACATTGCAGGAATAAATTAAACATTAAAAAGTTGCAGGACACTAAACTGGATCTGCACAGATGACACTGCCCCAAACAAGAGCACTTATTAAAAATACAAAATAGTGCTCTTGTTTAAAGTAATCCCAGTCTGTTTTACTCTCTTAAATTAGAAAAAGATAGAACACTTGAATGTCTTCAGTTGCTTGAGTCACTTAAAACTACCCCAACAAATAGCACTTACAAAAATAACAGTAAGACATGTCAGAGCCATTGTTAGGGTCTCAATTGTGACATCACAGAAGATCATGTTCTTGAGTTCAGCTTGAATAGAACAAATGGAAATGTAATAATGACAAACCTGACTCAGCTCAAAACATCTTGCTCAGTCCTACAGTCCTTCATTCTGAGGAACATAAATCAGGTGCTCTTCTTATAACTGTTCAGACTGTGATCATTGATTGGGATAATTCACAGCTCCGCCCACATCAAATTCCTTTGTCACAATAGAACTGATCATTTTCAAAAGTACCATATGAAAGACAGGTGATTAACAGTAACAGCCCATAGTGTAATACCTGCCAGTGTTTAGTCAAATTAGAACTATAGTAAATTTAGAATTTTAGTACACTGTAATGAAGTCTTTCATTTTAAGTTCTTAAATGTAAAGCTGCTAAGGTTGAAGAAGAACCTGGTCAGATTCCACATAACTCTACTGTGTAAAAAATCCAACATCAGTTTTCTTGTTGTTTTTGGTCTCTTGAAGGTAACTGAATGTTGCCCCAACTTATTTGCACTTACAGTAGACTTTAAGTAGGTACACTTCATAAATACATCGCAGGAATTAAATTCAACATTAAAAAGTTGCAGGACACTAAACTGGATCTGCACAGATGAGACTGCCCCAAACAAGAGCACTTATTAAGAATACAAAATAGTGCTCTTGTTTAAAGTAATCCCAGTCTGTTTTACTCTCTTAAATTAGAAAAAGATAAGAGAGTAAGTGAATGTCTTCAGTTGCTTGAGTCACTTAAAACTACCCCAACAAATAGCACTTACAAAAATAACAGTAAGACATGTCAGAGCCATTGTTAGGGTCTCAATTGTGACATCACAGAAGATCATGTTCTTGAGTTCAGCCTGAATAGAACAAATGTAAATGTAATAATGACAAACCTGACTCAGCTCAAAACATCTTGCTCAGTCCTACAGTCCTTCATTCTGAGGAACATAAATCAGGTGCTCTTCTTATAACTGTTTAGACTGTGATCATTGATTGGGATAATTCACAGCTCCGCCCACATCAAATTCCTTTGTCACAATAGAACTGATCATTTTCAAAAGTACCATACGAAAGACAGGTGATTAACAGTAACAGCCCATAGTGTAATACCTGCCAGTGTTTAGTCAAATTAGAACTATAGTAAATTTACAGTTTTAGTACACTGTAATAAAGTCTTTCATTTTAAGTTCTTAAATGTAAAGCTGCTCAGGTTGAAGAAGAACTTGGTCACATTCCACATAACTCTACTGTGTAAAAAATCCAACATCAGTTTGCTTGTTGTTTTTGGTCTCTTGAAGGTAACTTTACTGAATGTTGCCCCAACTTATTTGCACTTACAGTAGACTTTAAGTAGGTACACTTCATAAATACATTGCAGGAATTAAATTAAACATTAAAAAGTTGCAGGACACTAAACTGGATCTGCACAGATGACACTGCCCCAAACAAGAGCACTTATTAAAAATACAAAATAGTGCTCTTGTTTAAAGTAATCCCAGTCTGTTTTACTCTCTTAAATTAGAAAAAGATAGAACACTTGAATGTCTTCAGTTGCTTGAGTCACTTAAAACTACCCCAACAAATAGCACTTACAAAAATAACAGTAAGACATGTCAGAGCCATTGTTAGGGTCTCAATTGTGACATCACAGAAGATCATGTTCTTGAGTTCAGCTTGAATAGAACAAATGGAAATGTAATAATGACATACCTGACTCAGCTCAAAACATCTTGCTCAGTCCTACAGTCCTTCATTCTGAGGAACATAAATCAGGTGCTCTTCTTATAACTGTTCAGACTGTGATCATTGATTGGGATAATTCACAGCTCCGCCCACATCAAATTCCTTTGTCACAATAGAACTGATCATTTTACCATATGAAAGACAGGTGATTAAAAGTAACAGCCCATAGTGTAATACCTGCCAGTGTTTAGTCAAATTAGAACTATAGTAAATTTACAGTTTTAGTACACTGTAATAAAGTCTTTCATTTTAAGTTCTTAAATGTAAAGCTGCTGAGGTTGAAGAAGAACTTGGTCACATTCCACATAACTCTACTGTGTAAAAAATCCAACATCAGTTTGCTTGTTGTTTTTGGTCTCTTGAAGGTAACTGAATGTTGCCCCAACTTATTTGCACTTACAGTAGACTTTAAGTAGGTACACTTCAGTTAGGGTAATGTTCATAAATACATCGCAGGAATTAAATTAAACATTAAAAAGTTGCAGGACACTAAACTGGATCTGCACAGATGAGACTGCCCCAAACAAGAGCACTTATTAAGAATACAAAATAGTGCTCTTGTTTAAAGTAATCCCAGTCTGTTTTACTCTCTTAAATTAGAAAAAGATAGAACACTTGAATGTCTTCAGTTGCTTGAGTCACTTAAAACTACCCCAACAAATAGCACTTACAAAAATAACAGTAAGACATGTCAGAGCCATTGTTAGGGTCTCAATTGTGACATCACAGAAGATCATGTTCTTGAGTTCAGCTTGAATAGAACAAATGGAAATGTAATAATGACATACCTGACTCAGCTCAAAACATCTTGCTCAGTCCTACAGTCCTTCATTCTGAGGAACATAAATCAGGTGCTCTTCTTATAACTGTTCAGACTGTGATCATTGATTGGGATAATTCACAGCTCCGCCCACATCAAATTCCTTTGTCACAATAGAACTGATCATTTTACCATATGAAAGACAGGTGATTAAAAGTAACAGCCCATAGTGTAATACCTGCCAGTGTTTAGTCAAATTAAAACTATAGTAAATTTACAGTTTTAGTAAACTGTAATAAAGTCTTTCATTTTAAGTTCTTAAATGTAAAGCTGCTGAGGTTGAAGAAGAACTTGGTCACATTCCACATAACTCTACTGTGTAAAAAATCCAACATCAGTTTGCTTGTTGTTTTTGGTCTCTTGAAGGTAACTTTACTGAATTTTGCCCCAACTTATTTGCACTTACAGTAGACTTTAAGTAGGTACACTTCATAAATACATTGCAGGAATTAAATTAAACATTAAAAAGTTGCAGGACACTAAACTGGATCTGCACAGATGAGACAGCCTCAAACAAGAGCACTTATTAAGAATAGAAAATAGTGCTCTTGTTTAAAGTAATCCCAGTCTGTTTTACTCTCTTAAATTAGAAAAAGATAGAACACTTGAATGTCTTCAGTTGCTTGAGTCACTTCAAACTACCCCAACAAATAGCACTTACAAAAATAACAGGAAGACATGTCAGAGCCATTGTTAGGGTCTCAATTGTGACATCACAGAAGATCATGTTCTTGAGTTCAGCTTGAATAGAACAAATGGAAATGTAATCATTACAAACCTGACTCAGCTCAAAACAACTTGCTCAGTCCTTCATTCTGAGGAACATAAATCAGGTGCTCTTCTTATAACTGTTCAGACTGTGATCGATGATTGGGATAATTCACAGCTCCGCCCACATCAAATTCCTTTGTCACAATAGAACTGATCATTTTCAAAAGTACCATACGAAAGACAGGTGATTAACAGTAACAGCCCATAGTGTAATACCTGCAAGTGTTTAGTCAAATTAGAACTATAGTAAATTTACAGTTTTAGTACACTGTAATGAAGTCTTTCATTTTAAGTTCTTAAATGTAAAGCTGCTAAGGTTGAAGAAGAACTTGGTCAGATTCCACATAACTCTACTGTGTAAAAAATCCAACATCAGTTTGCTTGTTGTTTTTGGTCTCTTGAAGGTAACTGAATGTTGCCCCAACTTATTTGCACTTACAGTAGACTTTAAGTAGGTACACTTCAGTTAGGGTAATGTTCAGAAATACATTGCAGGAATAAATTAAACATTAAAAAGTTGCAGGACACTAAACTGGATCTGCACAGATGACACTGCCCCAAACAAGAGCACTTATTAAGAATACAAAATAGTGCTCTTGTTTAAAGTAATCCCAGTCTGTTTTACTCTCTTAAATTAGAAAAAGATAGAACACTTGAATGTCTTCAGTTGCTTGAGTCACTTAAAACTACCCCAACAAATAGCACTTACAAAAATAACAGTAAGACATGTCAGAGCCATTGTTAGGGTCTCAATTGTGACATCACAGAAGATCATGTTCTTGAGTTCAGCTTGAATAGAACAAATGGAAATGTAATAATGACATACCTGACTCAGCTCAAAACATCTTGCTCAGTCCTACAGTCCTTCATTCTGAGGAACATAAATCAGGTGCTCTTCTTATAACTGTTCAGACTGTGATCATTGATTGGGATAATTCACAGCTCCGCCCACATCAAATTCCTTTGTCACAATAGAACTGATCATTTTACCATATGAAAGACAGGTGATTAAAAGTAACAGCCCATAGTGTAATACCTGCCAGTGTTTAGTCAAATTAGAACTATAGTAAATTTACAGTTTTAGTACACTGTAATAAAGTCTTTCATTTTAAGTTCTTAAATGTAAAGCTGCTAAGGTTGAAGAAGAACTTGGTCAGATTCCACATAACTCTACTGTGTAAAAAATCCAACATCAGTTTGCTTGTTGTTTTTGGTCTCTTGAAGGTAACTGAATGTTGCCCCAACTTATTTGCACTTACAGTAGACTTTAAGTAGGTACACTTCAGTTAGGGTAATGTTCAGAAATACATTGCAGGAATAAATTAAACATTAAAAAGTTGCAGGACACTAAACTGGATCTGCACAGATGACACTGCCCCAAACAAGAGCACTTATTAAAAATACAAAATAGTGCTCTTGTTTAAAGTAATCCCAGTCTGTTTTACTCTCTTAAATTAGAAAAAGATAGAACACTTGAATGTCTTCAGTTGCTTGAGTCACTTAAAACTACCCCAACAAATAGCACTTACAAAAATAACAGTAAGACATGTCAGAGCCATTGTTAGGGTCTCAATTGTGACATCACAGAAGATCATGTTCTTGAGTTCAGCTTGAATAGAACAAATGGAAATGTAATAATGACAAACCTGACTCAGCTCAAAACATCTTGCTCAGTCCTACAGTCCTTCATTCTGAGGAACATAAATCAGGTGCTCTTCTTATAACTGTTCAGACTGTGATCATTGATTGGGATAATTCACAGCTCCGCCCACATCAAATTCCTTTGTCACAATAGAACTGATCATTTTCAAAAGTACCATATGAAAGACAGGTGATTAACAGTAACAGCCCATAGTGTAATACCTGCCAGTGTTTAGTCAAATTAGAACTATAGTAAATTTAGAATTTTAGTACACTGTAATGAAGTCTTTCATTTTAAGTTCTTAAATGTAAAGCTGCTAAGGTTGAAGAAGAACCTGGTCAGATTCCACATAACTCTACTGTGTAAAAAATCCAACATCAGTTTTCTTGTTGTTTTTGGTCTCTTGAAGGTAACTGAATGTTGCCCCAACTTATTTGCACTTACAGTAGACTTTAAGTAGGTACACTTCATAAATACATCGCAGGAATTAAATTCAACATTAAAAAGTTGCAGGACACTAAACTGTCCTGCAACTGTAAATGTAAATGTAATAATGACAAACCTGACTCAGCTCAAAACATCTTGCTCAGTCCTACAGTCCTTCATTCTGAGGAACATAAATCAGGTGCTCTTCTTATAACTGTTTAGACTGTGATCATTGATTGGGATAATTCACAGCTCCGCCCACATCAAATTCCTTTGTCACAATAGAACTGATCATTTTCAAAAGTACCATACGAAAGACAGGTGATTAACAGTAACAGCCCATAGTGTAATACCTGCCAGTGTTTAGTCAAATTAGAACTATAGTAAATTTACAGTTTTAGTACACTGTAATAAAGTCTTTCATTTTAAGTTCTTAAATGTAAAGCTGCTCAGGTTGAAGAAGAACTTGGTCACATTCCACATAACTCTACTGTGTAAAAAATCCAACATCAGTTTGCTTGTTGTTTTTGGTCTCTTGAAGGTAACTTTACTGAATGTTGCCCCAACTTATTTGCACTTACAGTAGACTTTAAGTAGGTACACTTCATAAATACATTGCAGGAATTAAATTAAACTGGATCTGCACAGATGACACTGCCCCAAACAAGAGCACTTATTAAAAATACAAAATAGTGCTCTTGTTTAAAGTAATCCCAGTCTGTTTTACTCTCTTAAATTAGAAAAAGATAGAACACTTGAATGTCTTCAGTTGCTTGAGTCACTTAAAACTACCCCAACAAATAGCACTTACAAAAATAACAGTAAGACATGTCAGAGCCATTGTTAGGGTCTCAATTGTGACATCACAGAAGATCATGTTCTTGAGTTCAGCTTGAATAGAACAAATGGAAATGTAATAATGACATACCTGACTCAGCTCAAAACATCTTGCTCAGTCCTACAGTCCTTCATTCTGAGGAACATAAATCAGGTGCTCTTCTTATAACTGTTCAGACTGTGATCATTGATTGGGATAATTCACAGCTCCGCCCACATCAAATTCCTTTGTCACAATAGAACTGATCATTTTACCATATGAAAGACAGGTGATTAAAAGTAACAGCCCATAGTGTAATACCTGCCAGTGTTTAGTCAAATTAGAACTATAGTAAATTTACAGTTTTAGTACACTGTAATAAAGTCTTTCATTTTAAGTTCTTAAATGTAAAGCTGCTAAGGTTGAAGAAGAACTTGGTCAGATTCCACATAACTCTACTGTGTAAAAAATCCAACATCAGTTTGCTTGTTGTTTTTGGTCTCTTGAAGGTAACTGAATGTTGCCCCAACTTATTTGCACTTACAGTAGACTTTAAGTAGGTACACTTCAGTTAGGGTAATGTTCAGAAATACATTGCAGGAATAAATTAAACATTAAAAAGTTGCAGGACACTAAACTGGATCTGCACAGATGACACTGCCCCAAACAAGAGCACTTATTAAAAATACAAAATAGTGCTCTTGTTTAAAGTAATCCCAGTCTGTTTTACTCTCTTAAATTAGAAAAAGATAGAACACTTGAATGTCTTCAGTTGCTTGAGTCACTTAAAACTACCCCAACAAATAGCACTTACAAAAATAACAGTAAGACATGTCAGAGCCATTGTTAGGGTCTCAATTGTGACATCACAGAAGATCATGTTCTTGAGTTCAGCTTGAATAGAACAAATGGAAATGTAATAATGACAAACCTGACTCAGCTCAAAACATCTTGCTCAGTCCTACAGTCCTTCATTCTGAGGAACATAAATCAGGTGCTCTTCTTATAACTGTTCAGACTGTGATCATTGATTGGGATAATTCACAGCTCCGCCCACATCAAATTCCTTTGTCACAATAGAACTGATCATTTTCAAAGTACCATATGAAAGACAGGTGATTAACAGTAACAGCCCATAGTGTAATACCTGCCAGTGTTTAGTCAAATTAGAACTATAGTAAATTTACAGTTTTAGTACACTGTAATAAAGTCTTTCATTTTAAGTTCTTAAATGTAAAGCTGCTGAGGTTGAAGAAGAACTTGGTCACATTCCACATAACTCTACTGTGTAAAAAATCCAACATCAGTTTGCTTGTTGTTTTTGGTCTCTTGAAGGTAACTTTACTGAATTTTGCCCCAACTTATTTGCACTTACAGTAGACTTTAAGTAGGTACACTTCATAAATACATTGCAGGAATTAAATTAAACATTAAAAAGTTGCAGGACACTAAACTGGATCTGCACAGATGACACTGCCCCAAACAAGAGCACTTATTAAAAATACAAAATAGTGCTCTTGTTTAAAGTAATCCCAGTCTGTTTTACTCTCTTAAATTAGAAAAAGATAGAACACTTGAATGTCTTCAGTTGCTTGAGTCACTTAAAACTACCCCAACAAATAGCACTTACAAAAATAACAGTAAGACATGTCAGAGCCATTGTTAGGGTCTCAATTGTGACATCACAGAAGATCATGTTCTTGAGTTCAGCTTGAATAGAACAAATGGAAATGTAATAATGACATACCTGACTCAGCTCAAAACATCTTGCTCAGTCCTACAGTCCTTCATTCTGAGGAACATAAATCAGGTGCTCTTCTTATAACTGTTCAGACTGTGATCATTGATTGGGATAATTCACAGCTCCGCCCACATCAAATTCCTTTGTCACAATAGAACTGATCATTTTACCATATGAAAGACAGGTGATTAAAAGTAACAGCCCATAGTGTAATACCTGCCAGTGTTTAGTCAAATTAGAACTATAGTAAATTTACAGTTTTAGTACACTGTAATAAAGTCTTTCATTTTAAGTTCTTAAATGTAAAGCTGCTAAGGTTGAAGAAGAACTTGGTCAGATTCCACATAACTCTACTGTGTAAAAAATCCAACATCAGTTTGCTTGTTGTTTTTGGTCTCTTGAAGGTAACTGAATGTTGCCCCAACTTATTTGCACTTACAGTAGACTTTAAGTAGGTACACTTCAGTTAGGGTAATGTTCAGAAATACATTGCAGGAATAAATTAAACATTAAAAAGTTGCAGGACACTAAACTGGATCTGCACAGATGACACTGCCCCAAACAAGAGCACTTATTAAAAATACAAAATAGTGCTCTTGTTTAAAGTAATCCCAGTCTGTTTTACTCTCTTAAATTAGAAAAAGATAGAACACTTGAATGTCTTCAGTTGCTTGAGTCACTTAAAACTACCCCAACAAATAGCACTTACAAAAATAACAGTAAGACATGTCAGAGCCATTGTTAGGGTCTCAATTGTGACATCACAGAAGATCATGTTCTTGAGTTCAGCTTGAATAGAACAAATGGAAATGTAATAATGACAAACCTGACTCAGCTCAAAACATCTTGCTCAGTCCTACAGTCCTTCATTCTGAGGAACATAAATCAGGTGCTCTTCTTATAACTGTTCAGACTGTGATCATTGATTGGGATAATTCACAGCTCCGCCCACATCAAATTCCTTTGTCACAATAGAACTGATCATTTTCAAAGTACCATATGAAAGACAGGTGATTAACAGTAACAGCCCATAGTGTAATACCTGCCAGTGTTTAGTCAAATTAGAACTATAGTAAATTTACAGTTTTAGTACACTGTAATAAAGTCTTTCATTTTAAGTTCTTAAATGTAAAGCTGCTGAGGTTGAAGAAGAACTTGGTCACATTCCACATAACTCTACTGTGTAAAAAATCCAACATCAGTTTGCTTGTTGTTTTTGGTCTCTTGAAGGTAACTTTACTGAATTTTGCCCCAACTTATTTGCACTTACAGTAGACTTTAAGTAGGTACACTTCATAAATACATTGCAGGAATTAAATTAAACATTAAAAAGTTGCAGGACACTAAACTGGATCTGCACAGATGACACTGCCCCAAACAAGAGCACTTATTAAAAATACAAAATAGTGCTCTTGTTTAAAGTAATCCCAGTCTGTTTTACTCTCTTAAATTAGAAAAAGATAGAACACTTGAATGTCTTCAGTTGCTTGAGTCACTTAAAACTACCCCAACAAATAGCACTTACAAAAATAACAGTAAGACATGTCAGAGCCATTGTTAGGGTCTCAATTGTGACATCACAGAAGATCATGTTCTTGAGTTCAGCTTGAATAGAACAAATGGAAATGTAATAATGACATACCTGACTCAGCTCAAAACATCTTGCTCAGTCCTACAGTCCTTCATTCTGAGGAACATAAATCAGGTGCTCTTCTTATAACTGTTCAGACTGTGATCATTGATTGGGATAATTCACAGCTCCGCCCACATCAAATTCCTTTGTCACAATAGAACTGATCATTTTACCATATGAAAGACAGGTGATTAAAAGTAACAGCCCATAGTGTAATACCTGCCAGTGTTTAGTCAAATTAGAACTATAGTAAATTTACAGTTTTAGTACACTGTAATAAAGTCTTTCATTTTAAGTTCTTAAATGTAAAGCTGCTAAGGTTGAAGAAGAACTTGGTCAGATTCCACATAACTCTACTGTGTAAAAAATCCAACATCAGTTTGCTTGTTGTTTTTGGTCTCTTGAAGGTAACTGAATGTTGCCCCAACTTATTTGCACTTACAGTAGACTTTAAGTAGGTACACTTCAGTTAGGGTAATGTTCAGAAATACATTGCAGGAATAAATTAAACATTAAAAAGTTGCAGGACACTAAACTGGATCTGCACAGATGACACTGCCCCAAACAAGAGCACTTATTAAAAATACAAAATAGTGCTCTTGTTTAAAGTAATCCCAGTCTGTTTTACTCTCTTAAATTAGAAAAAGATAGAACACTTGAATGTCTTCAGTTGCTTGAGTCACTTAAAACTACCCCAACAAATAGCACTTACAAAAATAACAGTAAGACATGTCAGAGCCATTGTTAGGGTCTCAATTGTGACATCACAGAAGATCATGTTCTTGAGTTCAGCTTGAATAGAACAAATGGAAATGTAATAATGACAAACCTGACTCAGCTCAAAACATCTTGCTCAGTCCTACAGTCCTTCATTCTGAGGAACATAAATCAGGTGCTCTTCTTATAACTGTTCAGACTGTGATCATTGATTGGGATAATTCACAGCTCCGCCCACATCAAATTCCTTTGTCACAATAGAACTGATCATTTTCAAAAGTACCATATGAAAGACAGGTGATTAACAGTAACAGCCCATAGTGTAATACCTGCCAGTGTTTAGTCAAATTAGAACTATAGTAAATTTAGAATTTTAGTACACTGTAATGAAGTCTTTCATTTTAAGTTCTTAAATGTAAAGCTGCTAAGGTTGAAGAAGAACCTGGTCAGATTCCACATAACTCTACTGTGTAAAAAATCCAACATCAGTTTTCTTGTTGTTTTTGGTCTCTTGAAGGTAACTGAATGTTGCCCCAACTTATTTGCACTTACAGTAGACTTTAAGTAGGTACACTTCATAAATACATCGCAGGAATTAAATTCAACATTAAAAAGTTGCAGGACACTAAACTGGATCTGCACAGATGAGACTGCCCCAAACAAGAGCACTTATTAAGAATACAAAATAGTGCTCTTGTTTAAAGTAATCCCAGTCTGTTTTACTCTCTTAAATTAGAAAAAGATAAGAGAGTAAGTGAATGTCTTCAGTTGCTTGAGTCACTTAAAACTACCCCAACAAATAGCACTTACAAAAATAACAGTAAGACATGTCAGAGCCATTGTTAGGGTCTCAATTGTGACATCACAGAAGATCATGTTCTTGAGTTCAGCCTGAATAGAACAAATGTAAATGTAATAATGACAAACCTGACTCAGCTCAAAACATCTTGCTCAGTCCTACAGTCCTTCATTCTGAGGAACATAAATCAGGTGCTCTTCTTATAACTGTTTAGACTGTGATCATTGATTGGGATAATTCACAGCTCCGCCCACATCAAATTCCTTTGTCACAATAGAACTGATCATTTTCAAAAGTACCATACGAAAGACAGGTGATTAACAGTAACAGCCCATAGTGTAATACCTGCCAGTGTTTAGTCAAATTAGAACTATAGTAAATTTACAGTTTTAGTACACTGTAATAAAGTCTTTCATTTTAAGTTCTTAAATGTAAAGCTGCTCAGGTTGAAGAAGAACTTGGTCACATTCCACATAACTCTACTGTGTAAAAAATCCAACATCAGTTTGCTTGTTGTTTTTGGTCTCTTGAAGGTAACTTTACTGAATGTTGCCCCAACTTATTTGCACTTACAGTAGACTTTAAGTAGGTACACTTCATAAATACATTGCAGGAATTAAATTAAACATTAAAAAGTTGCAGGACACTAAACTGGATCTGCACAGATGACACTGCCCCAAACAAGAGCACTTATTAAAAATACAAAATAGTGCTCTTGTTTAAAGTAATCCCAGTCTGTTTTACTCTCTTAAATTAGAAAAAGATAGAACACTTGAATGTCTTCAGTTGCTTGAGTCACTTAAAACTACCCCAACAAATAGCACTTACAAAAATAACAGTAAGACATGTCAGAGCCATTGTTAGGGTCTCAATTGTGACATCACAGAAGATCATGTTCTTGAGTTCAGCTTGAATAGAACAAATGGAAATGTAATAATGACATACCTGACTCAGCTCAAAACATCTTGCTCAGTCCTACAGTCCTTCATTCTGAGGAACATAAATCAGGTGCTCTTCTTATAACTGTTCAGACTGTGATCATTGATTGGGATAATTCACAGCTCCGCCCACATCAAATTCCTTTGTCACAATAGAACTGATCATTTTACCATATGAAAGACAGGTGATTAAAAGTAACAGCCCATAGTGTAATACCTGCCAGTGTTTAGTCAAATTAGAACTATAGTAAATTTACAGTTTTAGTACACTGTAATAAAGTCTTTCATTTTAAGTTCTTAAATGTAAAGCTGCTGAGGTTGAAGAAGAACTTGGTCACATTCCACATAACTCTACTGTGTAAAAAATCCAACATCAGTTTGCTTGTTGTTTTTGGTCTCTTGAAGGTAACTGAATGTTGCCCCAACTTATTTGCACTTACAGTAGACTTTAAGTAGGTACACTTCAGTTAGGGTAATGTTCATAAATACATCGCAGGAATTAAATTAAACATTAAAAAGTTGCAGGACACTAAACTGGATCTGCACAGATGAGACTGCCCCAAACAAGAGCACTTATTAAGAATACAAAATAGTGCTCTTGTTTAAAGTAATCCCAGTCTGTTTTACTCTCTTAAATTAGAAAAAGATAGAACACTTGAATGTCTTCAGTTGCTTGAGTCACTTAAAACTACCCCAACAAATAGCACTTACAAAAATAACAGTAAGACATGTCAGAGCCATTGTTAGGGTCTCAATTGTGACATCACAGAAGATCATGTTCTTGAGTTCAGCTTGAATAGAACAAATGGAAATGTAATAATGACATACCTGACTCAGCTCAAAACATCTTGCTCAGTCCTACAGTCCTTCATTCTGAGGAACATAAATCAGGTGCTCTTCTTATAACTGTTCAGACTGTGATCATTGATTGGGATAATTCACAGCTCCGCCCACATCAAATTCCTTTGTCACAATAGAACTGATCATTTTACCATATGAAAGACAGGTGATTAAAAGTAACAGCCCATAGTGTAATACCTGCCAGTGTTTAGTCAAATTAAAACTATAGTAAATTTACAGTTTTAGTAAACTGTAATAAAGTCTTTCATTTTAAGTTCTTAAATGTAAAGCTGCTGAGGTTGAAGAAGAACTTGGTCACATTCCACATAACTCTACTGTGTAAAAAATCCAACATCAGTTTGCTTGTTGTTTTTGGTCTCTTGAAGGTAACTTTACTGAATTTTGCCCCAACTTATTTGCACTTACAGTAGACTTTAAGTAGGTACACTTCATAAATACATTGCAGGAATTAAATTAAACATTAAAAAGTTGCAGGACACTAAACTGGATCTGCACAGATGAGACAGCCTCAAACAAGAGCACTTATTAAGAATAGAAAATAGTGCTCTTGTTTAAAGTAATCCCAGTCTGTTTTACTCTCTTAAATTAGAAAAAGATAGAACACTTGAATGTCTTCAGTTGCTTGAGTCACTTCAAACTACCCCAACAAATAGCACTTACAAAAATAACAGGAAGACATGTCAGAGCCATTGTTAGGGTCTCAATTGTGACATCACAGAAGATCATGTTCTTGAGTTCAGCTTGAATAGAACAAATGGAAATGTAATCATTACAAACCTGACTCAGCTCAAAACAACTTGCTCAGTCCTTCATTCTGAGGAACATAAATCAGGTGCTCTTCTTATAACTGTTCAGACTGTGATCGATGATTGGGATAATTCACAGCTCCGCCCACATCAAATTCCTTTGTCACAATAGAACTGATCATTTTCAAAAGTACCATACGAAAGACAGGTGATTAACAGTAACAGCCCATAGTGTAATACCTGCAAGTGTTTAGTCAAATTAGAACTATAGTAAATTTACAGTTTTAGTACACTGTAATGAAGTCTTTCATTTTAAGTTCTTAAATGTAAAGCTGCTAAGGTTGAAGAAGAACTTGGTCAGATTCCACATAACTCTACTGTGTAAAAAATCCAACATCAGTTTGCTTGTTGTTTTTGGTCTCTTGAAGGTAACTGAATGTTGCCCCAACTTATTTGCACTTACAGTAGACTTTAAGTAGGTACACTTCAGTTAGGGTAATGTTCAGAAATACATTGCAGGAATAAATTAAACATTAAAAAGTTGCAGGACACTAAACTGGATCTGCACAGATGACACTGCCCCAAACAAGAGCACTTATTAAGAATACAAAATAGTGCTCTTGTTTAAAGTAATCCCAGTCTGTTTTACTCTCTTAAATTAGAAAAAGATAGAACACTTGAATGTCTTCAGTTGCTTGAGTCACTTAAAACTACCCCAACAAATAGCACTTACAAAAATAACAGTAAGACATGTCAGAGCCATTGTTAGGGTCTCAATTGTGACATCACAGAAGATCATGTTCTTGAGTTCAGCTTGAATAGAACAAATGGAAATGTAATAATGACAAACCTGACTCAGCTCAAAACATCTTGCTCAGTCCTACAGTCCTTCATTCTGAGGAACATAAATCAGGTGCTCTTCTTATAACTGTTTAGACTGTGATCATTGATTGGGATAATTCACAGCTCCGCCCACATCAAATTCCTTTGTCACAATAGAACTGATCATTTTCAAAAGTACCATATGAAAGACAGGTGATTAACAGTAACAGCCCATAGTGTAATACCTGCCAGTGTTTAGTCAAATTAGAACTATAGTAAATTTACAGTTTTAGTACACTGTAATAAAGTCTTTCATTTTAAGTTCTTAAATGTAAAGCTGCTGAGGTTGAAGAAGAACTTGGTCACATTCCACATAACTCTACTGTGTAAAAAATCCAACATCAGTTTGCTTGTTGTTTTTGGTCTCTTGAAGGTAACTTTACTGAATTTTGCCCCAACTTATTTGCACTTACAGTAGACTTTAAGTAGGTACACTTCATAAATACATTGCAGGAATTAAATTAAACATTAAAAAGTTGCAGGACACTAAACTGGATCTGCACAGATGACACTGCCCCAAACAAGAGCACTTATTAAAAATACAAAATAGTGCTCTTGTTTAAAGTAATCCCAGTCTGTTTTACTCTCTTAAATTAGAAAAAGATAGAACACTTGAATGTCTTCAGTTGCTTGAGTCACTTAAAACTACCCCAACAAATAGCACTTACAAAAATAACAGTAAGACATGTCAGAGCCATTGTTAGGGTCTCAATTGTGACATCACAGAAGATCATGTTCTTGAGTTCAGCTTGAATAGAACAAATGGAAATGTAATAATGACATACCTGACTCAGCTCAAAACATCTTGCTCAGTCCTACAGTCCTTCATTCTGAGGAACATAAATCAGGTGCTCTTCTTATAACTGTTCAGACTGTGATCATTGATTGGGATAATTCACAGCTCCGCCCACATCAAATTCCTTTGTCACAATAGAACTGATCATTTTACCATATGAAAGACAGGTGATTAAAAGTAACAGCCCATAGTGTAATACCTGCCAGTGTTTAGTCAAATTAGAACTATAGTAAATTTACAGTTTTAGTACACTGTAATAAAGTCTTTCATTTTAAGTTCTTAAATGTAAAGCTGCTAAGGTTGAAGAAGAACTTGGTCAGATTCCACATAACTCTACTGTGTAAAAAATCCAACATCAGTTTGCTTGTTGTTTTTGGTCTCTTGAAGGTAACTGAATGTTGCCCCAACTTATTTGCACTTACAGTAGACTTTAAGTAGGTACACTTCAGTTAGGGTAATGTTCAGAAATACATTGCAGGAATAAATTAAACATTAAAAAGTTGCAGGACACTAAACTGGATCTGCACAGATGACACTGCCCCAAACAAGAGCACTTATTAAAAATACAAAATAGTGCTCTTGTTTAAAGTAATCCCAGTCTGTTTTACTCTCTTAAATTAGAAAAAGATAGAACACTTGAATGTCTTCAGTTGCTTGAGTCACTTAAAACTACCCCAACAAATAGCACTTACAAAAATAACAGTAAGACATGTCAGAGCCATTGTTAGGGTCTCAATTGTGACATCACAGAAGATCATGTTCTTGAGTTCAGCTTGAATAGAACAAATGGAAATGTAATAATGACAAACCTGACTCAGCTCAAAACATCTTGCTCAGTCCTACAGTCCTTCATTCTGAGGAACATAAATCAGGTGCTCTTCTTATAACTGTTCAGACTGTGATCATTGATTGGGATAATTCACAGCTCCGCCCACATCAAATTCCTTTGTCACAATAGAACTGATCATTTTCAAAAGTACCATATGAAAGACAGGTGATTAACAGTAACAGCCCATAGTGTAATACCTGCCAGTGTTTAGTCAAATTAGAACTATAGTAAATTTAGAATTTTAGTACACTGTAATGAAGTCTTTCATTTTAAGTTCTTAAATGTAAAGCTGCTAAGGTTGAAGAAGAACCTGGTCAGATTCCACATAACTCTACTGTGTAAAAAATCCAACATCAGTTTTCTTGTTGTTTTTGGTCTCTTGAAGGTAACTGAATGTTGCCCCAACTTATTTGCACTTACAGTAGACTTTAAGTAGGTACACTTCATAAATACATCGCAGGAATTAAATTAAACATTAAAAAGTTGCAGGACACTAAACTGGATCTGCACAGATGAGACTGCCCCAAACAAGAGCACTTATTAAGAATACAAAATAGTGCTCTTGTTTAAAGTAATCCCAGTCTGTTTTACTCTCTTAAATTAGAAAAAGATAAGAGAGTAAGTGAATGTCTTCAGTTGCTTGAGTCACTTAAAACTACCCCAACAAATAGCACTTACAAAAATAACAGTAAGACATGTCAGAGCCATTGTTAGGGTCTCAATTGTGACATCACAGAAGATCATGTTCTTGAGTTCAGCCTGAATAGAACAAATGTAAATGTAATAATGACAAACCTGACTCAGCTCAAAACATCTTGCTCAGTCCTACAGTCCTTCATTCTGAGGAACATAAATCAGGTGCTCTTCTTATAACTGTTTAGACTGTGATCATTGATTGGGATAATTCACAGCTCCGCCCACATCAAATTCCTTTGTCACAATAGAACTGATCATTTTCAAAAGTACCATACGAAAGACAGGTGATTAACAGTAACAGCCCATAGTGTAATACCTGCCAGTGTTTAGTCAAATTAGAACTATAGTAAATTTACAGTTTTAGTACACTGTAATAAAGTCTTTCATTTTAAGTTCTTAAATGTAAAGCTGCTCAGGTTGAAGAAGAACTTGGTCACATTCCACATAACTCTACTGTGTAAAAAATCCAACATCAGTTTGCTTGTTGTTTTTGGTCTCTTGAAGGTAACTTTACTGAATTTTGCCCCAACTTATTTGCACTTACAGTAGACTTTAAGTAGGTACACTTCATAAATACATTGCAGGAATTAAATTAAACATTAAAAAGTTGCAGGACACTAAACTGGATCTGCACAGATGACACTGCCCCAAACAAGAGCACTTATTAAGAATACAAAATAGTGCTCTTGTTTAAAGTAATCCCAGTCTGTTTTACTCTCTTAAATTAGAAAAAGATAGAACACTTGAATGTCTTCAGTTGCTTGAGTCACTTAAAACTACCCCAACAAATAGCACTTACAAAAATAACAGTAAGACATGTCAGAGCCATTGTTAGGGTCTCAATTGTGACATCACAGAAGATCATGTTCTTGAGTTCAGCTTGAATAGAACAAATGGAAATGTAATAATGACATACCTGACTCAGCTCAAAACATCTTGCTCAGTCCTACAGTCCTTCATTCTGAGGAACATAAATCAGGTGCTCTTCTTATAACTGTTCAGACTGTGATCATTGATTGGGATAATTCACAGCTCCGCCCACATCAAATTCCTTTGTCACAATAGAACTGATCATTTTACCATATGAAAGACAGGTGATTAAAAGTAACAGCCCATAGTGTAATACCTGCCAGTGTTTAGTCAAATTAGAACTATAGTAAATTTACAGTTTTAGTACACTGTAATAAAGTCTTTCATTTTAAGTTCTTAAATGTAAAGCTGCTGAGGTTGAAGAAGAACTTGGTCACATTCCACATAACTCTACTGTGTAAAAAATCCAACATCAGTTTGCTTGTTGTTTTTGGTCTCTTGAAGGTAACTGAA